>NC_052395.1:23250481-23390481 GCF_009389715.1 Phoenix dactylifera | reverse complement strand
GCATAGGTTTTTTTTATCCAAAAGAGAGACTTCATTTTCATGCTAGCTACATGGATAAGATCCGACGTAAATAATGCATGGCTCTACTAAGAAGTCCATGTATATCTAATTGTATTTTGTGATAGTTATGCAATCTTATACAACAGAGTGCTTGTATATAGTTGGTATCACTTCTTGCCGCTTGAATAAAGAGATGGATGTATTCCGGTTGTAGCGAGCATTCAAGGGCGGGATGGATACAGGATAGAAGAAATAGGAATTAGTCTTTCGGTGCCTTAAAAAAATAAAATAGATATAAAACTTTAGAAATAAAAAAAATGACTTAAACGGCTCATAGCCAAGGGTTGTAATTGGTTGGTTCCACTGCATTAATCAAGCATGTAACATTTTGCACTAACTACAACTTTCACGTTATTCTTTTTTATCAAAAAGAAATAAGGACGTTATTTAACAATGATGATTGAGATAGTTTTTCCTACCCAATAACTGGCTTCAAAGGTAAGCTCGCAGAGAAACTTTTCTCTTGGTTGAAGTATGATATCTAGGAATTCAGCACGGATTCATCATGTATACATGTTGAGAGATAATCACTAACTATCATCACGCTTTAGTTGGCCATGCTTCGATCTGTATAAACTTAGACTCTGAGCAGAATAGGTGTTTTCATGGCCAGTCGCGATGGGTTTTCAAATGGGCTTTCTGTGGGCCAAATGAAGGTCCACTGAAGCCCACTTCAGGACTACAACCCATCAGGGCAAAGGTGAGCCCATAAGTAATGCATACCCAGCCTTGAGGTCAAGAATCATATAACGGTGTGGATGTAGATTTTTTTTTATTATTATTCTTATGTATAATCTACTTTTCTAAAAATTATTTTAGTTAGTTAAGTTTTTATTTAACGGAACGAAAAAGATGTGCAATAGATAAAAGTGAGGCTGCATTTGTTGAACAAAAATTTCATTCGTCACTCATCAATGCTTCATCTCATAGGACGGAAGCAATCTATGCTTTAAGTATTTTTGCTTCAGGAATTCAGAATATATTTTCAATGGTAAAAGTTTGTGATATTTCTATTCATTCAACAAAGCTTAAAAAAAAAGTGTTGTTAAATAGTTTTTTATGATTAAATCCAAATTCCAGGCTGTCATGCATTAATCTGTTTCCATTTCTCCATCCTGCTATAGCTATATTGTGCTAAATAATTACGCTTTTTGTTTATTTTTTCAAATAAGAGAATTGCAGCTCTTACAATTTAGCATATATGTTAAATTACACAAATAGTTCAAAAAATATATATATTAATGATATCATAGGAATAATCACATGTTTAATTCATGCTATATTCTTGTTAAACCAAATTATAACTTTTACGTAGCTTGTGAATCTTAAATTAACTCTTATCAGGAACTTACACGTAATTTTCTCTTTCTTATTCCAAAACTCAACTAGAGAACAGTTTTGTACTAGAAACACAAGAATAAAACCTACAGTATATTCATATAGTTTTAATTTACTACTTGAAATTTTTCGTATTGGTATATCACTACTTGTCTTTTGTGTATGTATATTTAATCTTGATATTTATTGCTTACAGGTCTATGGTTTACTATATGATAACCAAATATCGTGCTTATATTCTCATTAATCTCATATTTTTTTTGGAATATTTTTATATCTCGTTGTGAGCTTTAATTGATTCTTTCACTTGGGCTTGTTTACTGTTAGTCTTCCAGCGACCAAGTTCTAAATAAGGAGAGGGCAAAGCGAATGAGAAGAGATTGAGCGCCGAGCTTCTTCCCTGCTAGTCTCAACAGCCAAGTTCCAAACGAGCAAAGACAAAGTGAATGAGGAGAGATTTGAGTTTCTCAGTTTGATTCGCTCTTAACACAAGATTATAACAATTTTGATTAATCTTAGTTAGATTCGCACATGAAAGGATCAATTTGCATAAATAAAAAATATTATAATTTTTTTTATAAATATAGAAACGGAAATTGATATATAAATATAAAAAAAATTTAGAGACTAATTTATTAAGAATGTTAAAAAATATTATCTTCAAATAAAAAAAAAAAAAAAAAAAACAAACTTAAAAAAGCGGTCCATGCCCGCGGCCGTTCCATTTGTCGTCTCTGTTCTCTGGTATCGACGTTCTCTCCGGGATCGCGACTAAAACCCATTGGTTCGATCTCCCGAATCCAACACGCTCGCAGGTTCCTTCTCGTTTAAAGCGGCAATAACAATCGCTCCTTCTCCCATTCAAATATTCTTCTTTGTCTCAATAATTTATAAAAATAGGGCTTTGTCGAACTCATTTTGGGTTTATTTTTTTCTTATAAATAGATTAGAGGAACCGAAAGATTCTAGTTCTTTTTCTTTTTCTCCGTCTAATCGCCTAAAATTTCGGCTGATTTTAAGTTATTCTGTTGGATTTTTCTTAGATTAGTAAAGCTTTTTTTTTTTAAAAAAAAAAAGAAATTTGGGAGCTTTTGGCTAGATGGTAACGAAAATTATCCATCTTGCTCCTTTAGGTCTTTATATATATATATATTAAAGAAATATTTCTCTAGTATTTTCTGAATCGTAAATTTTGATTGGAAGTTATGTTGCAGGTTTGTACATGGGGTTCGTGTACCAGAGGCTCAATTTTAGAGTAGTCTCAGGGAGATGAACGGGAAACATCTGAGAATGATCTTAGGGCTAATTGTTGGTTTATTTACCGGGGTGGTTTTGGCTATAGGTTATCTACTCTGCATTAAGTTTCGAAGGAGGCATTTGGAGACTGGGAACACCAGTTCACCGAAAGTAGCATCCGTAGCGATCATTGCTAATGCTGTTGATGCCTCTGTAGTACTCTCAGATTCAACTATTGATCAGCGATCTCCCAAAGTCGCTCAAGTAAATTGCACATCCTGTTTCTGGATGGACCTAATAAGAAGAATGATATCTCATTTCCTGGAATACAGAAGTTTGCTTTCAGGTATTGTCATTAAAACTGCCTTCTGCTGTAGTTTAGCCTGCTTGGCATTGATGAGTATATGGAGCACCTTTCGATCTTCATATCTCATAATGTATGTAAATGGAAAAGCTATTCCAGCACAAGCATTACCTGCATAATTCAATATGTGAAATGCGGGATGACATACACACGAGTGCTTCACAAGTTCTTAATAATGAGTTCGTCGTAAGTTTAGATAGTGCACTTTCTGAAATATTAGTTCAATCTAGTTATATGTGGGTGTTCTTTTAGGATAATGAATATTTTAGCGTATGGGAGAATATATAGTTGCATGAGTACGAAAACTGTGCCTGAACACATTGTGTAACTAATAACTGTAAGCTGCTGCAAACTATTTTGCTGCAGAGAAGAATATATTTTAACAAATCCAACTATAGATTTCCTACATTGTTCACTTGACATATGCTGGTATTTGAAGACATTTCGAGATTAAAAGTGTCTGCCTTTTTCACACGCTTTTATTTTTTTCTTCACTTTAGATGTAACATTATCATATTCGACTTTGTTGATACTAGTGCATTCACAGGGATCTGCAGAAAGCAACTAGCAATTTTACAACTGTGATAGGTCAGGGTGCATTTGGTAATGTTTATAAGGCTCATATGTCTACTGTGGGTGACGGTTGCTGTTAAAGTGCTTTCTGCCAATTCTAAGCAAGGGGAGAACCAGTTTCATAATGAGGTAATTTTACATTAGAATTCGAGCAAGTTATCTAACTGGAATTTATTATCCTGTTTCGAATAGTTGATGTTGAAGGCTTCTTGTGCTCAATATGTAAAACTACAAATTATTAATATGAAGGGAATATCACTTGAGCTATCCTTCTCTCGCAGCATTGATGAAAGTAAGAGAGATGTTGCTGTTTCATTTTAATGCCTGAAACCTGGTCATATCAAGATATATATTTCTTTCTATAGAAACCTCACCAGTTATGATTAACAGCAATACAACTGCAACTATTTAGGAAGCTACAAACACATATATGTACGTGTATGCATGCATGCACACATGCACGAAACTCTAAAAAATAAAAGTCTCAAATGCCTGACATTTTTTGTTGACATCAGCAGGATCGGCAGGACAATTCAAAGTGGAGTGTCCAACCATGTTATGTTCAAGAGTCTAAAAGTACTGGCACTTCGAGACATCTTAAACATGAAGTGGCCAAGTAACATAAATTATGCTCATATAATTATATTGTCATGTAAACTTTTTTGATGATGAAAATGTTTGAGGCCTAATGATTTCTCTCTCTAAGTTTATGTTTATGAGCCTTCTCCAAATTTTGGTTTCTCATGGCCCTATTTCATGCTTGTTCATACAGTTTAATCCTTCTACCTAGAAAACTCCACTTCTTTAGCAGCAACATATAACTTTTTTTCTTGTGCCATTGATTTTAGGTCATGCTACTTGGTAGATTGCATCATAGAAACCTTGTAAATTTGCTGGGATACTGTGCAGATAAAGGCCAGCATATGCTAGTTTACGTCTACATGAGTAATGGTAGTGTTGCTTCTCAATTATATGGTAAATGAGACTTCAGATATGAGATCTATGGATCTTAAGATACGTATAGTAGCACATCAAACATGTAAACTTTAATTAACACTTTCATCTGTTCAATGTACCTCCATATCTGTAGGTGAGAAACATGGACCATTAAGCTGGGACTTGAGGGTTAATATAGCTCTAGATGTTGCAAGAGGCGTGGAGTATCTTCATGATGGAGTAAGTTCTCGTATCATCGACAGATATGAACAGAGCAGCTCTGTAATGTACAAGATATTCCGACTAGTTTCTTCTTTGTTTTTCCCCTACTGCAGGCTGTTCCACCCGTAGTGCATTGCGACATCAAGTCTTCTAATGTACTATTGGATCAGTTCATGAGAGCTAGAGTATGTAAATATTTCATTGTTTTAGAGACCTATTACTGGTATAAGAAAATCTGGGATATATGTGAAGGCACTGATTCTAGTTATAGAATTATGGATCCATTTTATCATACATATGAACTATTGGCCGTAACTTTCTGGTTTGTTTTGGCTATAGCATTTGGTGATAGAACCATAGATTTTATTTTGACTGAGATCGACTCTTGGCCTGCTGCAGGCTTCTGGGTTTTCAAGCAATCAAGCTCTTGGTTTCTATGCCATTTTCCTAATCAGCTGCCCTAGGTTGTACTTGTGAAGAAGATAAATGCTGAAACTTTGGTTAGCTATCTGTTATAGATTACTTTGAAATGGAAGGTGATTTTGCTAATGCAATTAGATGGACTGAGAGCAAACTTACCATGATAGGAGCAAATGACATGGCTTGACATGAGTTCATTTATATTTTTGATGTTCGTATAACTGCTAAAAGAGTTGATGGACTGTCTTGCTTAGGATGGAAGCAGCAAAGTTGTCTGGATGCTTGGCATTCTCGGCAGCAAAAGGACTTGTCTCGCACAATAAATTAGCTGGCAGGGTCATCCAATCAGTCATTTGGTTGGAAAGAGACTTGCCTATACTGTAGTTATTTTTGTAGATGACTTATGATGTCCTGAAATTTTAGTGATTCAAAGAGCTCGAATATGTATGAGTTCTCTGATCTCTTCTCCTTGCTGGAAGATTTCTCTGATCTCTTCCCGCACGTTTTCTAAACTATACCATCCCTTCTCAACTATTTTACAGTATAAAAACTGATGGTCCATGATACTGTTCTTGTAGAGAATGCACATTCAAGCATGCCGTATATGTTTAAGAATCCAGTATTAGTCATCAGTATCATCTTTTTTATTTTCCTTAAATTATAGAACTTATCCATATAAGTAATTTGCCTCTTGGAGAAGGTTGCGGATTTTGGGCTATCCAGAGAAGCGGTGTTTAGCTGCCACACGTCTAATGTCAAGGGAACTTTTGGCTATCTTGATCCTGATTACGTATCATCAAGAACTTTCACCAAGAAAAGTGACGTCTACAGCTTCGGTGTCCTGCTTTTTGAAATGATTGCAGGCAGGAAGCCACAACAGGGCCTTATGGAGTATGTCGAGCTTGTAAGATCTCTGCCCTCCAGCATTTTTGTGCTTTATATAACTTGGAACTATCAAGGTATCATTGGATATGGATGTGCTAATATCACTACGGTCCCAAACACTTTCTTCCCTGTTCTAACTCATTCTAATATAGGGGTTCATAACTTGCTGTTCTTGATAATATTTCAGATGGGGTGTACATGCCTTCCTGCAAGTTGTCACATGGTTACTTTAAGAGAATCTTGGAACCTCTTTGTGGTTACCATCTGATAAAGTTTGCATAATCAATGTCACTTTTTTGATAAGATTTTGATATGATGATTGTGGTTTGAACCTAGGTTTGCTAAATCAAAGTACAAGAGTATCATGTCCCGACACGTTAACACAAACCATCAACTAATGACACCTGTGTATTATGCATATGACTCACTGGTGATGGTCACTTACATTGTGGCATGTTACCGACTCGCCTCTTCTCCCTCATTATGTATGCTTTCTTGCCCCTTTATTTAATCGAATCATTTAGCAGTTTAAAATTTGCATGCATGTCAGTATTGCCACTTTCATGTATATGCAAATCATGGCGTCTCAAATCATGGTAGCAGGGATATCAAAGGTTTCAAGGGCCTGTATAGCTGCGTGGATGCCATCTGTTGCAAACTTCTGAGTGGGGGGAAACTGGTGAGGAGGAGATGGTGTCAAATGGGAAGTTGAGGGATGGTTTGGCCAATTGACCCGAAATGCCAGGATTGAAGCTGGGCTTTCCTGATGGGTTTTGATATCCTCTCAATCTTTGGATTGGCGAGTCTATGAGCCTGCCTGATTCCCCTATTTCTTACTCCCTGCCTTTCTCATCTCTGCTGACTCCCACTCATGCAGGAGTTATCCTTGTATCCACTAGTTGGCATCCAGTGTATTCATTCTGATGACATACTAATGCAACTCTCATCACATTGGCAAAATAAGAAAACCACAAACGTTCTTTGATTTGTTGATCTACAACCTTTTATTTGGGAAGACAAGTAATGATGCATCTTACCTATGATGTGCATGGCTTCTTAGGCAGGCTTAAATCTCTCCAACAAACATTTTATCTTTATATGCATCATGTTCATGTTCGGATAACCAAGCATCATCTGATCAAATAACCAATCGAAAATTATGCTTGGCATGCGTTTCTGTATATACTTATGTTTGAACATTTGCTTATGAATCAGGCAGCAATAAATGCTGAGGGAAGAGTTGGCTGGGAAGAATTGGTGGATTCTCGGCTAGCTGGAGTGTATGATGCGCGAGAGGTAAATGGCATGGCAGCACTTGCATACAAATGCGTCAGCCGAGACTCCAGAAAACGGCCTCCCATGAGTTACGTAGTTCAGGCTCTGTCGTGTATTGTGAAGGCAAGACCTAGCAAAAGGCATCATGAAAGGAAGCTCCTGCTGACCAAAGTAGAGAACGAGTCCATAGACCAAGAACTGCCCTACGTTCGGACTTCTTTCTCCGGGCTGCATTGGGATGAGTCCATTGGTAGCTCAGCTGGCCTGCCAGATGCTTAATAGCTTCATTTGTTTTTAAATTGACGTGTTGTAATTTGATAGCTGTTGTTAGTTTACTATATGAGTTAATCTGAGGCCATTCACGAATTATTGTTTGCCATCCAGTTTCTTGTTTTACATATACTCCTTTTATGCGCTTTATCCAGAGTGGTATGAAACACTGGTGTTGGCCGCTTGTAGCCTCGCATGACGCAGGATAAGTGCGTATAATCATTAGTGGGATGGCTTTTTTTGTCTGAAAAATCGGCGAGATTACTTGGTCTTTGTGAGGACCCGTGCAGGTGTCTGTTTTGTTCTACATCGGTTATTTGTTGGGTAGATCTTGGGTACTTATATAAAATTAAGGAACTTATATAATATCTTCTGACTAGCTATTTTGGATGAGATTTTAAGTTGTTATAAATGATATCAAAGAAAGGACTCGGCCCATAACCTATGTGAATTAGAAGACACTGCAACATGAATTCATTAGGGTTAACCATAGGCCAATCGTAGTGCTTGTGATTAGATTTGAATAAATTTGAACTCTTAATCTGACGAGGACATCATACAAGGATCCGTACGGGCGTGTGTTTAGTTCTATATCGATTATTCGCTAGATAGATCTTACGTACTTATACAGAATAAAGAAATCTAAATAATATATTCCGGCTAGTTATTTTGGGTGAGGTCCTGAGTTGCGACAGCCTCTTATTCGAATGGCAAGGTTCCCAGCCGCTTTGACATTCGTATTTAGTCTAACGCCTATGAGAATCTTGACGTCTTCCTTGTAGCGTTACGGATATATAAGCAGTAACGGAGTAGAGTCGCACGCCACTGCTTCAAATAGTACCGGTTATTCATCGGAGCTCTTCCAGTGTCACGCCTCGAGCTCTCCTCTCAAATATCAAGCAAACATGAACGGTTAGTGGCAGATGGTCTCGCCCTCAAGAAGCTCCTGACCCTCGCTTCGGCGCGGGCCGCACCTCGTGGCGCTCAGTCGCCGCTGGGGCTTCCCTCCCTCTCCCCGCCTCCCATGGCTGCTTCTTTTCCACGGACGCCACCCTAGGCCTCCGACAGTGGCGCACTGGCGCTTCGCCACCCTCCCGGAGGGCTTCTGCCGGAGGCGGTGCTGCAGCTCCTCCAAGGGCTGGTTGTGCATGTCCATTGGTAACACCATATAACTCTCTGGGATCCTTTCTCGCGACCGAAGGCGACATAATTGCGTACGTGCAGGCCGAAAGAGAGGCACTGGATGCTCGCAACCATGTCCAAGCGATTCCTTATTGGTATTGCATTAAGGACGGGAGTTGGGTTCAGCTGTGGGAGCTGGGTGAAGTTGAGAGCAGTTTAGCTTACAGGATGGAGCGGAGATCAAGCCTGGTACCTACTATGGAAGATTTCGGAGGAATACTTGTGCCTCTTTTATTTCTTTCAAAGAGTCATATGGTCCACAAATTGTTGTCAGGCTGGGAAGCGTAAATTATGTGGTTGGTTCTGTTTTGCTGCATGCTTTATTTTTCTGATTCAACGGTCTCGTCTCCTGTAGTATTTTTTTTTTTAAAATCTGATTCAACAGTCTTGTGTCTGGTAGTAAATTACGAAAGTTTTAATCCTGTTCAAGTAAGGTCCTATATTGGTGTTGCTTACCTTGCATCCTTGGTCACCTACCTGGAAGGGCATATGTCAGGACATGCAGCCTTCTTGGTGTTGTTTAGCCTTATGTAAGAAATCTCTGTTAGCCTGTTAGGTTCTGGGAAGAAAATTGCATGCAATTGCAGATTGCTGGAATGGAAAGAACAACCGATGGTCAATCAAGTTCAGAAGGCCACTAAGTATTAAAGTGAACAAAAAAACAAACGAATTGAACTTATGCGAGAGGCATGTATTTAATTTCACACATTGTGCACCGATAAGATTTTGGTATTTATACGGAACTAAAGAATTCAAAAAATATTTATTCTCATATTGGTTGTGCACTGAAAAGATCTTTAGTATTTATATAAGATTAAGAAATTCAAATATTTTTTTGGCTAGTCTTTTTGGGTGAAGTCTCAAATGCTATGAGAGAGGATCTAATGTATAGTTTATGTGGACTAGGAGACTGACTTTTTTGGATGACCATGGAACAAGCATGATATTGTGATTGGATTTGCATCCTTATCTTGGCAAGGATTCCAAAACTGAAGCAGGAGGAATATGTTTATCATTATTAACGTTATTATCACTATTATTTTTCTAGTTTCTATTACCATCAAATCTGTTATGGCTGTTATTTAGCATACCCAATGTTGATTTAATCTACCTCACATACCTACTTTAATGAGGCACAAACTCTCTTTAGAATCTAAAAATTTACAAATATCATCCTAAGAAAGCCAAGTATCCTCATTGAATTCGTACCATTGGTATATTTACATGATTCAGAGGAAAGGAATACCAGCCATTTTGCTTATAAGCAGTTCATTGATTTTAACAATTTCTTACTATCTTTTTACTACAGTAATTATGCTAATTTTTATCTCATAAATATCTCAATTGACATCTTGATGCCCATTTAAACTGTTTTTATTGATA
The DNA here is from genome assembly GCF_009389715.1 of Phoenix dactylifera. NCBI lineage: Eukaryota > Viridiplantae > Streptophyta > Magnoliopsida > Arecales > Arecaceae > Phoenix > Phoenix dactylifera. The sequence continues at coordinate 23,380,337 of NC_052395.1, read as the reverse complement.
TGGTGAGAAGAAGCACACCCCTTTTTTTCTGGTTGAAGGAAGAAGCACACTTAATCAGTAATGATTCGAGATTAAAATCTAGAATGGCTGGGACCATCAACCACTTGAGAGGACAGCTATATGACAAGCTGAGAATATGGCTTCATTTAATCAAGCAAAATTTATGCAGACATGTACTACCATATGGCCTACAAGGGTGGTACTCGGAGAACAAATACTAACGATCATAATTATCTGGCCAACCAGAATGACTAACAAAACAAGAAATTTTGCCTGGCCGTTTTTACTGAAATCAATTTGACTGAAAACAGCACTATGGCGTTTGATTGCCTCCAACTTTTATGCAAACAAAGTATAGTGAATGCTTCCAGTTTTTCCCATGTATTAACTGCACCATAAGTGTCCTAGTTGTTGGGATTGGGAGGTAACAACAAACAAGATAATTAAAGCACAACGGAATCAACAACTCTCCCACCTTGTGTAAACCTGTTAGAAAACAAACAACTAGAGCCAATCCACCTAATATATATATATCAAGGCATTCACAAATACTTAGTTGATTAGAAAAATAAAACACAAAAGGAACACCAAATTTTTACGTGGAAAACCTCCCCAATGTGGAGAGTAAAAACCACGGGACCGTAGTCCACCCAAAAACTTCCACTATCAACAAATAATGGGTATACAATCTGTTCTCTCTAGCCAAAACTAGAGGCATATATCACCACATAATCTCAAGAACAATATTCTTGGCAAACATCAATTATAAGAGAGAAAGATTGAGAAGATCTCACATAAACAGCAGCCACGTTTCTGAAAAATCTGACTGTGATAGAAGACTGCAAATGGCGATCACACCGTACAGATTGAAGAACCACGTGTTGCGAACCTGCTGTCCAAATTTCAGCTCGATCGGACCACGGATCACCTCCCGATCGTCGTTTGATCAAGACTGCGCGCTGAATATCAATTCTGCATCTTCTCCCCTGCCTCCCTCTATTTTTAATTCGTGGAAGACGGCTCACATACCCTGCATTCTCAACATAAAAGGTTGCCCTAATGGGCCTCACGTTTTGGGCCAAAAATAGTCCAACCAAATAGGCTAAAACTAATTAATTTAGCCCACATTTGTTGGGCTAAGTCTCCTCCAACATAGGAGGGATAACCCAACAAATCTCCCCCTCCCGACTATGTAGAGGGATTCACCATCCCGGAGATCAATCGACATACCTCAAGCTTTTCTCTTGGCAAAGACTTCGTCAACATATCAGAACCATTGTCATCTGTATGAATTTTTTCAAGTTCCAACAGCTTAGAACTCAGAACATCTCGAATCCAATGGTATCTCACATCTATATGCTTCGATCTTGAATGAAAGGTAGAGTTTTTACCAAGATGGATAGCACTCTGATTATCACAATATAACACATAGTGCTCTTGCTTGAAACCAAGCTCCTCAATATATTTTCTCAACCATAGCAACTCTTTACATGATTCAGTTGCTGCAATGAACTCTGCTTCAGTGGTAGAAAGTGCAACACACTTCTGTAACTTTGATTGCCATGCCACGGCTCCTCCTGCAAAAGTAATTAGATAACCTGAAGTAGATCTGCGAGTATCAACATCTCCAGCCATATCTGCATCTGTGTAACCAACTAGCATAGGTTTCTCACATCCAAAGCTAAGTTTCAAACTGGACGTACCTCGAAGATATCTCATAATCCACTTCACTGCATTCCAATGCTCTCTTCCTGGATTTGAAAGAAAACGACTAACTGTGCCAACTGCATGAGCCATGTCTGGTCTTGTACACACCATTGCATACATCAAACTTCCTACCGCTGAAGAATATGGAACTTTCTGCATGTCTTTCTTTTCTTCATCTGTAGAAGGACACTGTTTAGTGCTCAATTTAAAGTGAGTAGCAAGAGGAGTACTAACCACTTTAGCTTTGTCCATATTAAACTTCTGAAGCACTTTCTCAATGTACTTTTCTTGTGACATGTACAACTTCTTAGCATCTCTGTCTCGATTAATCCTTATGCCAAGGATCTGTTTTGCTGACCCTAAGTCTTTCATAGCAAAAGACTTATTTAATTGCTTCTTCAACCTATCAATCCGAGAAGCATTCTTGCCAACAATCAACATGTCATCAACATAAAGTAACAAAATAATAAAATCATCATCATCAAATTTCTGCACAAAAACACAATGGTCAGAAATTGTCTTCTTGTAACCATGCTCCCCCATAACTGACTCAAATTTCTTGTACCATTGTCTCGGTGCCTGCTTCAAGCCATAAAGACTTTTCTTTAATCTGCATACATAATCCTCTTTTTTCTTTTCCTCGAAACCTTCTGGCTGCTCCATATAAATTTCTTCCTCTAAGTCACCGTGAAGGAAAGCAGTCTTGACATCCATCTGCTCAATCTCTAGATCAAGACTAGCTGCTAAACCGAGAACAACTCGAATAGATGACATCTTCTCAACTGGAGCAAATATTTCATTAAAATCAACACCTTTTCTTTGGCTGAATCCCTTGACAACCAATCTAGCTTTATACCGTGGACATGATGAGTGTTCTTCTTGCTTCACTCTGTACACCCACCTATTCTTCAAAGCTTTTTTGCCTTTAGGCAACTTTACTAACTCAAAGGTGTGATTTTCATATAGTGACTTCATTTCATCCTTCATGGCCTCAATCCATTCTTTCTTGTGTTCATCTTCCATCGCTTCTTCATAATTTTCGGGTTCTCCCCCGTCAGTAAGTAGCACATATTCATTAGTTGAATACCGTGTGGAAGGTTGTCTATTTCTATTAGACCTCCTAATTAGTTGAGCTGGAACATCTGGTTCTTGCAACTGATTATCAGCATCATTATTTGCTTCAGCCTGTATGGGAGCATTTTCATTCACATCAACTGCATCTGGCTGGTCATTCTGCAACTCATCAGCATTTTCTGGCACTGGTGTTGGTGCTATAGGAACTGGATCCAAGTCTATCATGTCATCACTATACTGTGGCTCTGTCTTATCTGCTTTCTCAATATCCTGTATGGTTTGATCTTCCATGAACACGACATCACGGCTTCTAATAAGCTTTTTGCTGACTGGATCATAAAACTTGTACCCAAAATTATCCTGACCATACCCTAAAAGTATGCACTGTCTAGTTTTGGCATCAAGTTTGGACCTTTCATCTTTGGAAATATGCACAAATGCCTTGCATCCAAAGACATGAAGATGATCATAAGAAACATCTTTACCTGTCCAGACTCTGTTTGGCACATCAAACTGCAAGGGAACACAAGGTGTGAGATTCAATACATGTACAACTGTACTCAAAGCCTCACCCCAAAAAGATCTTGGCAACCCTGCTTGTGAAAGCAAACATCTGACTCTCTCCACCAATGTCTTATTCATTCTTTCTGCCAAACCATTCAATTGAGGTGTCTTCGGAGGTGTTTTCTGATGCCGAATACCCTGTTCTCGACAATAATCATCAAATGGACCTGAGTATTCTCCTCCATTATCTGTTCGGATACATTTCAGCTTTCTCCCTGTTTCTCTCTCAACTGAGGCCTGAAACTGTTTGAAAACATCCATACATGATCCTTTGTCTTTAAGGTGTAAACCCATATCTTTCTTGATTGATCATCAATGAATGTCACAAAATAACGAGCACCACCAAGTGTCATTGTCTTCATTGGACCACAAACATCTGAATGCACCAGATCAAGTGCATTTGGTTTTCTGGAAGGAGGGGATGCTTTGAAGGAAACTTTGTTCTGCTTACCTGCTAAACAGTGAGCACAATTTCTCAGATGAGTACTCTTCACTCCATGTAGTAGTCCTTTCTTAGCCAACATCGATAAGCCTTTCTCACTCATGTGACACAGTCTCTTGTGCCATAACTCAACTGTATCTTCATTCTCCACTGCATTGATAGTGGTTCTGGAGAGCCCTGTCTGAAACAAGTATAAAGTTGAGTGCTTTTTACCTGTAGCCACAACCAAAGCTCCTTTAGTGAGCTTCCATCTACCATCAGAGAAAGTATTGCAGAATCCTTCATCATCAAGTCTACCCACAGAAAGTAGGTTGTAACGGATGTCGGGAATATGTTTCACATTTTTAAGAACCAACTTTGTGCCATTGTTGGTTTCTAAACAAACATCGCCTACACCGACAACTTTAGCTATGCCACTATCTCCCATTTTTACAACCCTAAAATCACCAGCTATATAGGTTGAAAAGAGATCCCTCCGCGATGTAGCATGAATAGAAGCACCACTGTCAACTACCCAGCTCATCTCATGACATGCAAGATTAACAACATCAACATCACAAGCAATAAGAAAGTTTTCAATAATGGAAACCTGATCTTTATCATTATCATCTTTCTTCTTATCTGTATCTTTGTTTTGCTTGTTTTCCCTCTTCAGCTTCCGACAATACTTCTTGATATGCCCCTTTCCACCACAATGATAACACTCAACATTAGCGAATTTATTGGACTTACTTCTGGTCTTGCCTCTGTACTTCGAATCTCTGCTTTTACTCCTCCCCCTCGTCTCAGTAACTAAGACATCTGACTGTGAAGAGGAACCCTGTGATTTTCGTCTCATCTCTTCATTCAGAATACTACTCTTAGCTAAATCCATTGAGATAACACCATTCGGGGCTGAGTTAGATAAAGTTGTTCTCACTGTCTCCCACGAGTTCGGCAGAGTGCCTAGAAGCCATAATCCCTGTACCTCATCATCAAAATTGATACCCATTGTGGCCAATTGATTAATGATCCCTTGGAATGTATTCAAATGATCTGTCATAGGAGTTCCATCCTGATACCTCAAGGACATCATCTGCTTTATGAGGAACAATTTATTATTTCCAGTTTTCCGGGCATACAATTGTTCAAGCTTGGTCCATAAACTGCGTGCATGTGTCTCTCCACTAATATGATTCAAAACATTGTCATCTACCCATTGCCTGATATATCCACACACTTGTCGATGGAGCAATTTCCACTCCTCTTCAGTTTTATCATCAGGTTTCATAGTAGAAAATACCGGTTGATGATAACCTTTCACATAGAGAAGATCTTCCATCTTTCCTTTCCATGTATGATAATTAGTACCATTCAGATTAATCATTCTAGCAGTATTTGTTTCCATTGTTCACACAAGATAAAACAATTCAACAACCTCGCTCTGATACCACTTGTTGGGATTGGGAGATAACAACAAACAAGATAATTAAAGCACAACGGAATCAACAACTCTCCCACCTTGTGTAAACCTGTTAGAAAACAAACAACTAGAGCCAATCCACCTAATATATATATATCAAGGCATTCACAAATACTTAGCTGATTAGAAAAATAAAACACAAAAGGAACACCAAATTTTTACGTGGAAAACCTCCTCAATGTGGAGAGTAAAAACCACGGGACCGTAGTCCACCCAAAAACTTCCACTATCAACAAATAATGGGTATACAATCTGTTCTCTCTAACCAAAACTAGAGGCATATATCACCACATAATCTCAAGAACAATATTCTTGGCAAACATCAATTATAAGAGAGAAAGATTGAGAAGATCTCACATAAACAGCAGCCACGTTTCTGAAAAATCTGACTGTGATAGAAGACTGCAAATGGCGATCACACCGTACAGATTGAAGAACCACGTGTTGCGAACCTGCTGTCCAAATTTCAGCTCGATCGGACCACGGATCACCTCCCGATCGTCGTTTGATCAAGACTGCGCGCTGAATATCAATTCTGCATCTTCTCCCCTGCCTCCCTCTATTTTTAATTCGTGGAAGACGGCTCACATACCCTGCATTCTCAACATAAAAGGTTGCCCTAATGGGCCTCACGTTTTGGGCCAAAAATAGTCCAACCAAATAGGCTAAAACTAATTAATTTAGCCCACATTTGTTGGGCTAAGTCTCCTCCAACATAGGAGGGATAACCCAACACTAGTGTCAATTAATCATGCATTGCTTTGATTCACATGGTGCAGTCTTACATTATGAACTGAATTTCTTCTCGACAATACCTCAGACCAGACATTTGGTGTTACATTTCCGTCAGTATATCTCTGTTAACTTCCTTGATCAAATCATACCCTATTTTCCTAGAGTTTGAAGAACATGTAGGTCCAAATTTGTGGGCTTGTGGGTTGACCCTGCTCTGCAGTTGTTCCACAGGCGCAAACAAATGAGTTAGCCAATTGTTTACGCTTGACTTTTAGATCTGGCAGACTAAGATTAGCGCATGAGGCGGAGAAGAATCTGCAACTACCGATGAGTCCGTTCACTAAATAATATACATACATATTTTAGATTATAATGCACATGACTATGATTAGAGGACAAAGAATGCCTATTTACAACCTCAAAAGCTAAATAACGACTGCACTCACTATCTCAAGAAGTGCACAATGAGATGAAGCATCTAAGCGGTTGGCGAACCGTGTCAAACCTGGAAAACGAGACTATTAAAAAGATTTTGTTTTGATTCGATCAAGAGAAACCAGTCCTGTCAAAGTCCCCACCTTCTGTTGGAAGGGAAACAGTTTCTATAAAGACAGTGGGCTTCACATGAGCAGTGGGACCTGTTCTGAGTCAGTCCACCATGATCTGATAGTGAGAACAAAAGCACTGTAGAATTGATGGCAAGGTAGGATTCAAAACTCCAGCCGAAGTAGATGGAACAGTTTCTGGTTTATGTTCCCATATTTGTACAGCAGGAGGGATTAAATGTGACGTTCATTAATATAAAATGGCATACTGCTTGTTAGACGATGAGCAATGGCGACTCCTGTACATAAATCACAAGGTTAAAAGACAGGATTTGCGTCAGGTAACAGTAATGACTACCCTGTGGAAAACAATGTCACAGAAATTTTCTATCTTGTCCTGCGGCAGTATATATATATATATATATATATATATATATATATATATATATATATATATATATATATATATATATATATATATATATATATGTTATTTAAGAAAGATGGCAGCAACCTTTCCCTGTGGAGTGTAATAAGCCCGCATCGACCCAAGGAACATGTACATGGGTTTGTTTCTCTGTACGATCACAAAATTGGTGACACCAAGACAGACGCCATTTAATGTGGACGTGGATGGAGAAGAGAAACAGTTCAATGTGACAGAGGGAGTTGGTTGCTGTGCCAGATAAGTTTTAGGGAACTACACATGAGACCTGAATCCTTAGCAAGGGTAATCAATAAACTCAGCAGCGCTGTGCATGAGTACAGAGTCAAAAGCATTTCAGATTTAACTCAAGATGTGACATAGAAAAAGGTTAATTTCTTCAGGATTTACAGATTACCACAAAGCATGGTAGAAGGGCTCGCGGACTGAGCAAGTAGAGCTCCTCAATGTTGGCATACAGGCCTACTTTTCCAGCCAATGCGTCGAACCCGGACTCTCCTGCTAACTCTTGGAAGTTATCCAATGGCTTGTGAACCCTGCCTGCAATCACCCTACAAACCAGCAGCGCCTTCTTTATATTCGGATCATCCTCATATATTTCAATAGATTCAAATGCTCTCCCGCTGGTCGAAGTCGTAAACACTCCAATACCTCCCTTCAGCTCCTTCTTCGTGGAGAATCCGTATCTTATAATCCGGCATATGTTGCACTTCTCTGATGAGCACAGGCTTGAAGTGCCATTCGTGCCAAGAGAACAAGCAACTGTGGTGCCATAGAATCTTAGCAGTTCGTTGCCATCGGCCAGGCAACGGGGATGCTTCTTCGGGAGTTTGCTGGCTCTAAGCTTCACCATTTCCCGGTATTCTTCGAAGCGGGCAAGAGTTTTTTGCATGTTATGGACTTTGAGGACTCTCTCTATCCGCCAACAACTGCTCTCAGACTTCACCAGGTTTGCTCTGCATATAATTTCGACTATCTTCCTAGAGGAGTCTCCTTCCACAAGTTCAGTGACTACAGAAATAGCAGGATGTCCTCAAAGTTTGTAGGAGGCAAAGACCAAGAATTTTCTTTTCAAAAGCTTGTGATAAGAATTCAAATGAGTCAAAACTTAAATGCAAAAACAACACTTATGGATCAGTTGATGGAGTCGGGAAATTTGAATGCATGAAAGTCTTATAAACTACGCAAATCAGAAATAATTTTAAAGCAAAAGAAAAAAAAAATGCATTGCCCCTCCCTGGCTCATTTCCCCTCCTGTATTTTCCTCAGAGCACCATTACATGTTTCAGAAGCATGTTTACAGTGTTGCGACCAATATGAAAGATTTCTATGATTTAAGCTTGTGCTACTGCCTGCCTTTACTAAGCACATCTATAATTCATTTAGTCCGCTGGTTCCGATAAATATCTAGGGGCCGACTTGATTTCTGATGTAAAAGCTTAGTGTCAAGGCCTAAAAGCATTTGGGAATACTAATACTCGAGGCAGGTAATAAGATTAAATAATCCAGATAATAAAATCTAAAATACCTGGCCTTCATCAATATGGACAGCTAAATTTCAAGAAATGGTGAAGAATGATCAATGCAACAAATTGCAAAATAGGCCTTATAATGACGCCACTGCAGAATCACTAAAAAAAAAAAGATAAAGCAAAGAAAATCTTTTGAGACCAACAAGCCGTTTGTAAGGAAATCAAATCCAACATATTAAATCTTGAGGAAATCGTTCATCAATGTCAGGTCCTCCCGATAGTCTCAAGAAAAAGGCAACAGAAACCAACATAAAGTGGACAGGGGAATAAAAGACTGGAGGTATGTTGCTAGATTATGTTCCGTACCTGCATGCTTGGAGAGATGGTGAGGTTCCAAGGCTTCCAACTTCCCAAACCGCTCTCCACATTTGTGGCAGGTGATATTAGCAGAGGATCCATGCGACCCTGCTTCATGAGAGGCCCTTGGAGTTAAGGAAACATGAAGAGCTCCACCACCACCATTACCAAACACAGCACTAGAGAGAGATGAACCCCCAATGCCATAGCCCTCCTTGTCAGCAAACAAGCCAGGTGACCTCCTCGGAGGGGTGGCGCTGGTTCCCCTGAAGGAAGGGTTGTGCCGGAGACTGAAGTGGCCCCCTGGCCCTGGGGTGCCTGGCTTAAGAGTACCCACGTAGCTTGAGCCAACCCCAGCCTCCCCCTCATGGCAGCCCCCTAAACCAGTTATCCTGAGCTCACACCTGGAGTTGCTAAGGATAACCTCATGTGTGATTGGATTCAGGAACTCACTGCTCCCAATGGACCTTGGGCTGCAGCTTGGTGGCTTCTCGAGGTGCCTTTTGCTCCCATGGATGACATCTTTGAGGTTGGCAATAGATCTAGAGCACCCAGACCTCCCTGGTCTCCTCGTCAAAATGGCTCCCAACGGCACCCTGGCCTTGGGATCATGGACATCAGATGGCTCAGATTTGCAGTGGAGGGATTTCTTCAGAGCAAACCAAACTGTCGGCATCTTCTCTTCCCTTCCCTCTTTTTCCCAGTATTTTTTCTCCCCTTTCCTCTAGGCTCTTTTCTCCCTGATGCAAGCTATCTTTAATTCAGGCAGGCAGCGTATTGAAGGAGATATTACTCTCTCCATTTGATTCTCTTTCATTTGGTCAGCGGTCATCTTGCACCATTAAATCTTTACCTGTGATTTCGTTCCTTCTTTATCCAAGGAAGGGAACTCCGTTAAAAGCTAGAAGAAGCAAGGGTCTTGTCTCCTTTCTACTCACTTTCCACCCTTGGAAAGCCGACAGCCATTAAGATATACTCAAAACCCCTCCAGCTCCAAAAACAACTCAACCAGACTTATAAAAGGGACTTCATAGACCTTCAAACCTTTGCGCTTGAAAGGCTTCCTCAACGCGCCTTAGGGAAGGAAACGGACAAGCCTGGAGACTCAGAAGAGCAAAGACAAACCTTGAAGTGAGGAATGGACAAGTGTGTTTTCAAGACGTGGAATCTTTGGTTCTTGAAGGCTTGAACATCCAGCTGGAAGACCTTAGTTGCATTAATAAATGGTGAATTCACCAAGATCTCTCTTTATAGAAGAGCCAGAGAAGGGGAAGGAAGGGGTGGGGAGAGAGAGAGAGAGAGAAGGAGAGAGAGAAGGGGGGTTGATAGGATCTTAATTGCATTCAATTTAAGTATGCAGAGAAAGAAACGATAGATTTTTGGTGCAAGAAATGAGGAGAATCAGTTGGATGGGTCTAAAGGAGATCATAGTTTGCCAAGTGGCATGATTGTGATATTTCAGTTGCCAAGTAATGGCAAAAAAAAAAAAAAAGCTTTGACTTCCCTTGTCTGCAGCTCGCTCTACCCTTCCATGGTCTCATAATTGAATTTATTATGGAGAAGGAAAAGAACTGTCGTTTCATTAAATCCTTAATTGGCATTAAATGCTGAGCTGATAGGTTCGATTTCGTCCAGTGGGCCCTACACGGGAGCAAACACCAGGCAGGGATTTTTAACTCGTATGCAACCGGTGAGATGACTCGGGCCTTTTCTGTCACTGTAACGGCCCGGACAAGTGCACCAAACCGTGCGCCTGGTTCCTGCTTGAAGCAGCAACCATTTAGAACATGGAGCGTTTGATTAAATTCAACGGTCCCAGTTGGGCTTGCATTCAAAAATATATTGTCCGGATTTGCGGTGGTCTTCCCCAGTGGGCTCCTAGGCAATCGACCTTACGTGGTACTACGGGTTCGAGCTGACCAAATCCAAATCCAAATTCAAATCCAAATCTAAGAATCTAGTTTATTGACTCTAAGACAAAAACTAAATGATAACATACCGCCAATAAGAGAATTTCAATGTCTTTTGATTTCGCCCTGTAGCAAGTAGATGTGGACTTTGGACATGAAGGATGCAAGTAATCGGTCCCGAAGACAGAAACTTTTGGATAGAAGCGTGCTACGTTTTCCTTATTTGTGTCAAAAAAAAAAAAATAGAGGCAATTTAAACTTTTGGTCGTTGGTGCTAAGGATGCAATTATGCATCCAGAGAGAGTGCTACCTGAGGTTGTTATCATTGTTTATTGTTGATGTTTTTCATTATAAACTCGTTTGGTTTACGAAAAAAAAAATATTTTTTTAAAAAATTAATATTTAGATATATGATATTTGAAAATATAATTTTTGTATATTTAATTAACTATAAAAATAATATAATGACTTATATTTGGTTGATCATTTATTTTTAAAAAAAAGTTATATAAAATATCTGTTATGCCTTTAATAAAGGGAACGATCTTGTTCCATTCTAATAGCTTTAGAATACTGTTAGAAAAAAGAAAAAAAAATCTTAATTTCTAGCCTATAGAAATTGGATTTTTTCATATTCCATATAGATTTTTCTTTTCTATGAAGGACCTATTTAGATGATTGGACTAAAAATCCTATAGAACATGTTGAGGTAGTACAACTAGCAATATCATAGGATTATAGGTTGGGGCCAAGAGTGGCTTGGTCCAAATCTCATGGAGAAAAAAAAAATCTCAGCAGGTCTTTTTTTTTCTCCCTATGTGATTCGGACCAATTCACTCTAAAGCTATTCGTGAATACTTATGAATACAGGCATAGCTCAGTGTATAATTTTATAATTTTGTTGGTTATACTATGCCAATCCACGAATTTTGCTAGCTGTAAAATATTAAAATTTTATTTTTATAAAAAAATATTTTTCTATTTTTAAAAAATTAATTAAATAAATATTTATTTTATTGATCATAATTTTATCCCTTTTCCTTCCGTGAACCAAGCGAATTCTATATTTGACCTTTCTCTTATCATTCCTGCATTTTCCGAGCATCACTGCAGTTCTAACGAGGTTGAGGTTTTATCTCTAATTGGACCCACCTTTAGGCCAAGGCACATCAACTCAAGCAGTCTAGGCTTCGGATTTTATATTTTTTCCTTCCCCCTAGAAGTACTTTAGATTTAGAAATAGAAAAAGAGAAGTCTCTTATATCTTAAATCCAATTAGGGCTAGGGTTAAAGCTTACACTCCAACAAGCGTCACGACCTACAAAAATGGGTTAACTAATTGCGACGATGAGACCATCTTGAAGAGTAGGTCCATACTACTAGGAGAATACGGTGCCTAATAGATTATGCATATATTTCGAAAAACAAATTGAGTTACTGATTGAACCGTCTTCTTTACTGCTCATCATTATAGAGAAATTTTCTAGATCTGCTTTATATCTGCTGCTCCATTTTTGTGGAGTATTTTGTTTACTCTAACGGTAATGCTTATACGAGACTAATGTAGGCTGCATATATATATATATATATATATATATATATATATATATATATATATATATATATATATATATATATATATATATATATAAAATAGCTCGTGAGACGAAGTCTAGTTATTGGACGGTCTAGATTGGTGGACCGGAGGCAGACGGTCCAACTTTGGCGCACAGTCCACGGTGACACGACGGGCTTTGGGAAAACCTCCAATACCGTCACGTACGCAACGAGGGAGAGGCGTCCTTGTCTTCGTTGGGAACTCCTCGCTTTCAAGTGGCCCGAGAAGGGCACGTTAAACGGGTATAAATGGTTCCAAACTTTCAAGCTGACTTGAGAGTGTGGGAATTAGAGTTTGTTTCAATGACAATAGTCGTCATAATTAGGGAAGACTTGAACATTAACTACTAAGAATCTTCTTATTTATAGCTTTCTCGAAAATGAGAAAGACGTGTAAAAATGAGATGGCATCTTGGGATAAGTAACATGCCTCGATGCAATACTATATTGATAATGCATGAAAAGCGTCGGAATATCTTAAGATAGGATTTTTTAAAAAAATAATATTGACATATTTTATTAAAAAATAATATATTAATTAATAAAAAATAATATATATGTATATATACACATACATATACATATCTTTAAAATAGCTATAGAAATTCATTAAATTTTTTGTAAGTAATTAGGTTCTAAAAACTAGAGAGAAAGAGAGAGACGACATCTAATTAAAGAGCAAAAGGTAGAATTTTCCATCAAGTCATACTTAAGATGATAAAAAGAGAAATCAAAAGTATAAAGAGAGCAGTCATGATCTTCGGATAGAGAAATATGGACCAATATCAACAACTAAAGTTTATCTAAAGGACATACAAAGCGAAAGATACTTGAAAATATAAATAGTACAATATGCCAACATCGATTATGTAAGGCCCTAGGTGGATAAATATGTAAGTTCATTTCTAATAATGCATCGTTCAAAACTAAAGAAATACTTGCCTTGCATGTACCCAAGTGTCTAAGTCGGAAAGGACCATCTGTTTCTGAAGAACATAATGAAACAAGTCTTATAAAGATTAAAAGAACAAAGAGAAACACAAGAAAAATATCTAGTATTTTTTGCTAGTTTTTCCTCTTCCCCTCTTTTTCCTTTCTGTAGTTTTTTCTTCACTTCTCAATTTTAGTTTAGGATGAGAACCTATCACGGAAACACGCAAATTTTCTAATTTACTAATTTAAACTGGAAATATTTTTTTCCTTAGCAAAAACTATAAAGAAATATTAGCTTGCCACATACGTTCCATATTTAAATTTAGCATGAGAATTCAATGTGGAAACATCCAAATCCTCTAATTCGTGCTAATTTCAACTCGAAAGTTTTCTTTAAACAAAATCAAGAAAAACATTTTTTTGGTGAAGAACTGGAAAGAAACGAGCGTGCCATAAACCCATAACTTTTGGGGTAACCAATAGATTTTAAATGATTGAGGAAGGAGGTGGATCTTTAAAAGTCGCATGCGCGCCCCCACATGCAGTAGTTCTAGGCATTATGTTTTCAAATTGCAACACAGGGAGAAGTAGAACTGCTGAGTAATGATTGAGATATATGGTGAATGATATGTGCACTTTATACCTTAACCAACAAAAAGTTCAGAGCAGGGTAGAGCTCTAATGAATGTCTGAGAGACCGACACTGTTAAACACCATTACGACATAAAACCAAACTAATCCACATTATCAGGCTCAAATCAACCAATCTTATGTACCTTCTTTAGCCATGTTGGACTCGATTTCGGTCTTAGTAAGCCCCATCCTTAATCGGATCTGTTGGTATTTCAAAATGTATTATTCGAAACCAGACCCAAATCATGCCCAATTCTAACTTGGAGCTTATATGTTTGAGCTATAATTGAGTAATTCAGCCACATGCAGACTTGCTACAAGCTGCATCAATCGACATGCGCTACATGCAGGAGTAATACAATCGATACACCCTTTGGACCTTTTCTCTGCCCAATTTAATAAGTAAAATGAATCATCATTTTAAGCCATCACTAAATGTTGTGTTAGTGCTTAAGAGGTTTAATTTTAATTTTTTAAAGCTGGATATTTGAGAGTAATTTTTTAACACTTCAAGCTCAAGGACATCTTTAATGGAGAATGATGGTAGGGAATATATAAAAATAGCTCTATATAGGGATAAATACATAAATTACATCTCTGCAAGAGTAAATAGGTAATTGGGTATATGTATATATGCAAAAATCTTAATAGTTATGGTGGTTACTATTTGCCTCAAAAAAATAATAGTTAAACATCTGAATATTAAACTAATCAAGTAGTAATAGTTGTTTGAACGGCATAATAATGGAACATAACATGCAATAACAAAAAAATAATGGCATTATCTTTTTCATATTCACAATTTGTATGAGATAAATAAATATTATTTTCCAAATTGCATAATCTCTTTTAGAGAGATGTGATGTAGGAAACGTTAAATTCAAAAGTTTTATATTTTTATTTGTTTATTTTAGAAGTATGGATAAAATATTGACTATTGTTTGTAGTCCAAACTCCAAACCAGACCGGGTCCAGATCGCGTCTTTATTTCCATGGCATTGCACGTGCCTCCTCGGAAATCATTAAAACGGCTGTTATTTTTAAAGATTACCAAAATCTCAAAATACCCCCTCTAGTTTCAAAATTAAACCAATCTCCCCTCGCCTCATCTATTTTTAGATTTGAATCAGAAAAACGAGATTCAGCTTGATTTCCAAGTTAAATCCAAGTAAGTTGTTATCTATCTCAAAAAATACGACTATCCGTTAATCCCTCTCTCACGCGTCTTTCTTCTCCTTCCGCGTCCCTGCCACCTTTCTTTCCTCCCCCCCTCCTCTTTTTCTCGACCGCCACCGGCGAAAATTACTGGAACAAAAAAAATCGCCAGAGCTTCTCCAGGTGGTCTTCTTGATTCAGGAGGATTCCCTGGTCAACAGCCATATGGATTTATAATTTGAGGCTTGTGAATGCTATAAGCTGGTCCAATCGAAAAGGAAAGCCGTCCAAGATTAGATTTTCCTTTGAAGGAGAAAAGATTGTTTCTTAGCGCATTTCTGGATTTTGGTGGGGTTTCAAGGCGCTCTTCCATCATTTTGCGTAAAAAAGATCAAAAAGATCGTTTCTTGGGAGCCTTATCTGGACTTTGGCTGGATTCTTAGGGTTAACTGGGAGAGAGATTTTGATTGGGCTGCTAGCTTTTGGAGCTGATTCGAGGACGGCAATCGATGAGATGAGAAGGGAAAGAGGTGGGACTCGGTTGGAAGATCGAAGCAAGAAATGATAATGGGTTTCAGGAAGCACGGATTCGCCGTCGTTTGCGTGATCTTGTTTCATGTTCTTGTGCCGAGAGGATCGGCGGGCAGGCAGCGGCTGTTCTTGGGTTTGAGAGATTTTTCTTTGGTGCAGGCGTCTCCGGATATAAATGAAGATGCGGTAAGGGGATTCTATCCTATTTCCCTTTATAAAGATCGAATTTTTGTAGCTACTTCAGGGATATGCGTTGTCATAACGGCTGGAATTAGACCGAAGATAATGTCTGTTTCATCCAAGAAATATTAGATCAGTTTCTTAATCATGAATAATAGTGCTTTAATTGAATGATATATTGCCTTTACTTCAGTAGGACCCACGGGGCAAGTTAATGTCTTATTTTTTGAGTAATATTTATTGCCATCCAGGTTAATGTCTTTTAGTCTCTCCTCTCAACAATTACTCGTTCTTGGTTTAGTACCATAAGGGGCCTGAGAGAGAGAGAAGGGCATATCTCAAGGAGAAATGGAGAATATGATGGGGTAGTGGAAATGCCCTTTCTGTTTAAAACTGAAACCTTGAGGGGAAATGGATGGTCTAGTATTGATTGACATTACTTGCAATTGGTGCAACATTATGTGATATGTAAAGGAGTTTCTGAGTGTTGTGTTAGTTCAGAGAACAAACAACACATAAAGATTAACCTCGGTTAATCTTATTATATCATGTTATCATTTTTTGGCTAGTTCACATTTGCTGCCAATTGGATTCTTGGCCAATCTTCCTCAGTGTCTACGAACTCACCACCATCTAGTTCATCTCATCATCAGCCTGCATCGACCATCTTAGTTTGCAGTTTATATTGTTGAATTCGAATTTTGGTGGACCTCTTAGACATTTGCTTACAACAAGCCATGTTATATTGTTGTTTAATTCCTTTTCCTTTGACATTCAAGTTGCCTATGTCATTTTCCATCACAATGATGATTATCGCCAGCTTCATCTTTGATGCAACCCCAATTTACCTAAGAAATTGCCTCATCGTCATTGAAGCGTCTTTATCGCCTTGAGCGTGCTAAGTCGATACGTTCTTGTGCTTGTGATGTCTCCTTTATTTCTTTATGCCCTCAGATTGTCATGTATCATATCAGCCCGTGCTTTAGACTCAACACCTTGGCACTTGCATCAAGTTTTGCTCATAATTTGACTTCTATGCTATTAATTCAGTGCTGCTTTTCTGTTCGTGGATCTTTCGTCTTTCACGTTTCAAGCTATTGGTGTTTGATTCACCTTGACTTTGAATGATAAAGGAGTAATCAGATACAGTAAAAATAGTCTGTTGATGCCTGTTTGGATGTTGGAAGATATTATCTACCCTATGGGATAAGATCCTTCAAGCAAGGGTTCCATTTTAGATTTACATGGGAAGCAGAGCACTTCAAAAAGACAGGGCAGCCGATGGACTTAGTTAATCCTGGTTAGTGATAAGATAAATCACCTCACAATTGCATTTACTTGTCCCTTAAAAATAAGGATTTGGGAATCCTCGAGCCCACTCAACCCTGCTACTTCAGTTGTTCTCTTCCGTGCTAAAGAGGAAGCAATTGCTCATCCACAGATACTGGATCCACCATCCAAACAGGCCCTTAAGTAGTAATTATAGCGCATACATGATTGATATGTCATTCCTGTGCCCGTTCTTTCATTCCATGTGTAACTACACATGACATATGTGGATCATGGTTTTAAGATTTGGGCTGGTCTTGGAAGCTGAAACCATCATGTTTGGATTTCAGCTAGAATCGGCCCTAAATTTCAGGAAGAACTGGTCCTAAACTAAGGTTGGTTTTAGAGTTTCAGCCAAAGCGGACTTAGGGCCAAATTTATCGCATGCACATGTGAGCTATCCTTTTTTGTTTTTTCCTGCCAATTCTTTGTTTCTTTGATTTTCATATAGCATATACTTAAATTTAAACATAGATTTTTGGTTTTCTTTTTTCAGAAAACTCGGAAGACTTATGTTGTTAGATTTGAAAGATACTGAAGAGAGTTATATTTTCTGGAAAGAGATGGCTATCCTAAAGCTTGAATTGCATAGGCATTTAGATTGTTAAATTGTCACTTGCTAGGTTGTCAACAAAACTTTATACAATGATGTCAACCTTTAAGTATAATTTTGTTATTTTTCAGATTAAAACCATCAAAAAGATGCATTTAAAGGTCCAAAGCAAGGTCTGTGGTACTGGTACCGGTTGGCGTACCAGTCGCCTACCGGACCAGTATGGAACCGGTAGGCCTTTTTTTTTTTTGGTTTTCACGTTCGCGCGTGGACGCGCGAGATAAATGCCACTCTGTGGCATTAATGAGCCCACGTGGGTGCGCGGGCGTGCTGCCCCGCACGAGCGATTCATTAATGAGCCCACGTGGGTACGCGGGCATGCTCCCTGTGCGAGCGGGGGAATCGCCCGTGCGGCAGTTCACAACACGGGGAACCGCACGCGGGCACGGTTCCCCAATGCGCAGCCCAGGGAATCACGCGCCCGCGCGCGGATAAATGCCACTCTGTGGCATTAATGAGCCCGCGTGGGCAGGGGTGCTCTGTCCCGCGCAGGCAGAGGAATCGCCGCGTGGGGGTGCTCTACACCACGCAGGCAGAGGAATCGCCCACGCGGCGATTCCCAGCGCGGGGAACAGTTCCCCAGCACACGAAACTGCACAGGGCGGGGAATCGCGTTCCCGCGAACGGGCGCGCGGGCGCTCTACCTGAGAAGCGCATGGATGTTTTCGGCCACGCACTTTCCCACAGAAGAAAAAAAAAGTATTGGGGCCAACCGGCCAGTTCGCACCTGTATACGACCGGTATACGATCGGTACTGGTCAGAATCGGCTCCGAAATAACTGGAACCAGTTTCCATGCTGTCTGAGTACTGGTTCCAAGCCGGACCGGTCCCTACCGAGCCGAACCGGCCGGGACGGTCCAGTTCGGCAGACTATGGTCCAAAGGAATACTATATACTTGAAAATAATGTTTAACCTATTTTTTTTTCTGATTTAGTGATATCTTATAAGGATGCATGGAAGGGGGAAAGAACTGCAGAAACGTGGATGAAGGTTGTGATAAAGGATATGGAAAAGCTTAAACAACATGTGCTTGTATAATGATGCTTGGCAATTAAGAACCCATAAAGCTAAACCCCAAACAGATGGGACAAAACTGGATGTTTATGGTTGTCATATAGTTTATTGTCTGAAAACTGCCTATATATTGAAACTCATTATTCCTGAGCATAAAAGAAACTATATCCAAACATCATTGTGGAGTCATTCTAAATGTACATTATATCCTTTGTATATTGTCTCATTAATGGCGTGCAAGTCATGTAATTTTATAAGCTGGCTTCATGTCATAAAAAAATAATTCATTCATTGCAATGCTTGCTTCTAATGTTTCAAGATCATTTCACATCCTTCTCATTTTGGACTTTAGATCTAATGCACCATAGGGCCAGGATATCTTTTAAAGTAGTGTTGCTGGTTTTAGACAGGCCTTAGAACTTATTGCTTTGGAAATTCCATTCTTTGTCACGGGTTTAATTCAATCATGTTTTGGGTTGCCAGTTCCACAAATGGTGATACTTCGACAATGATCAGAATTTTTATGTCTACTATAAATCAAAAACTTGTTTGTCATGCATCAATTTTTATATCTCCGAAATTGAATATTTATTCTTTTACTTCTTGCAAACTGTTGTGAGCAACATACTCTTATTAATTGGTTGAAACTTGAAAGTATATGTTTTAAGTCATTATATTGTTAAACCCTGGCTGATGGCAGAGATGCTATGCAACAGGTGGAACAAATGTGGCTTGATTGTGGTATAGATATGAAAGTCATAAAAGAACTTGTGACAAGCTTTGATGACTCATTTACCAAAGGCAGCATACCGGAAGCCATCTCTCTTCTTCCCCCAGAAATTAAGGACACCTTTCTAAATTGTTTGAGCAGGCAAAACTTCCAGTGGCCTGTCTCCAAAGAGAACAGTCTGCGAAATTGGCATGCCTTTTATTTTGAGTCATCAGGCTGGCATCCTGTTTCAAGAAGGTGTTTGGCTGATCAACCTTCTCCAACTGCATCACCCGCATTGGCACCATCTCCAGCTCTTTTAACATCTCTATCCCCAGGCCCTGGAGTTGAAGCACCTGGTTATGGTCCAGCACCATTCTCTGTTCCCACACCATCATCTGTTCCGGCACCTGCAAGGCCAGCACCTCCTAATCGATTCTTCCAAGATGTTGCTCCTGGTGGCCAATCTCCTCCACTATTTGAATTTAGTCCCCAGGCAGCTTCAGTTGTATCTGCAGAGAAGGAAAACAGCAGTAAAATGTCAGTTGTTATTGCTGTTGTTCTAACAGCAGCTGGGACATCTTTTCTTGCAGTAGGCATCTTTATTTGCTATAACAGATGCCGAAGAAACAAAGGCTACTCAAGATACAGCCAAAGGGATGATAGGCCGCTTTTGAGTTTAAGTTTGAGCGACTTCTCTGGTATGGTTAGATTTTATTTGAATCTTTTATGGTATAGACCTTATATTTCACAGTGCTGATTTTGGAGTATTATACCAGGTTCTTCAAAGAAGTCTTCAGGCCGAGGAAATCCGATTGACCCAAATAAGTTGGGGGCTTTGCCTTTAAAAATTGATCCTAGCCAAAATGACCATGTCTCATCTTTACATATAAGCTCAGCTAAAGCTCCAGCATCTGAAGTGCGCTCAGTAATTTCCAACTTGTCCACCGAGGCTTTTAATGCACCATGCAATACTCCACCCAAACCACCACCTCCTCCACCCATGCCTCCTGTTCTGAAGGCTGCTCCCTCCCCTCCTGCTCCACCACCTCCACCACCCAATAAAAAGACTGGTGCACCCCCTCCACCACCACCAAAAGCTGTTTTACCTCCTCGTCCGCCATTAGCAAGAGTGCATCAGCCACCATCAGCTGGGCCAAAACCACCTCCTGGCTCGCCATTTGGTGTGAATGCTGACAGTAATGCACCAAAAACCAAGCTGAAGCCATTCTTCTGGGACAAAGTTCTTGCAAACCCTGATCAGTCGATGGTCTGGGATCAGATTAAATCGGGTTCCTTCCAGTAAGCTTTATGTCTCTTTAATACTGTTATTGAATTTGCATATCATTGATACACTAAACAAATGATTTTTATTCTGCAGGTTCAATGAGGAGATGATAGAAAGTCTATTTGGTTACAGCTCTGCTGATAAGCACAAGAGGGAAGGAAGGGAGTCATTACTCAAAGATCCATCTCCTCAATATGTTCGAATTCTTGATCCAAAAAAGTCACAGAATTTAGCAATTTCATTAAAGGCACTGAGTGTGAGAACTGAAGAAGTTTGTGATGCACTTATGGAAGGTAGTTTTTATATTAATATCTTTTAAAGTAACATGCTTGTGCAAGAACAGATGCTATGCGAGAATCTAAATTTCTTGAAGTTGGCAAAATACATAACATTTAGTACATTTCTGATAAGACTTGCCTGCTTTTATATGTTAATTGTCATTTTACTTGAATTCTTGCATCCTTTCAAATAGAACAAATGGTCTGCATCCATGATACATAATGTATTGGCATGTTAAAGTCTAAGAAATCCATAATTGGTTTCCTTCTAATTTGTGGATTTTTAAGAAATGAAGAGGAGATATTCTACAAGATGCTAAAAAAATTGAAATATTTGATCGAGAAAAATAATGAAAGAAATTGCTTTCTTTTCCTTATGTATAGGTCTTTACTTTTTAAAGCTTTCTAACAAATCTTTCTGTATTTATTGATATGATATATTTTGTCCAAATAATTTTGTGAATTAATTCTTTCTTCTTTCCAACTCAATTTCTTGACATGTGTCAAAATGAGACGAGTCTGTGTCCATGCAGCATTAGTTAATAGTGTCTGAGCCTGTCAGTAATCTGATTTAGCATCTAAGGATAATACTTCCAGGAACTCTTTCTGTTTTTTCATTTGTTCACTGTTTTTTTGTAACACAAGTTTTTGCAAATCTGTATACAAAATTCCTGATACATATTTGTTAATGCATTGGCTTCATGCTCTCCTTTCTCCCCTGACCAGGAAATGAGCTTCCTACGGAGTTAATCCAGACATTGCTGAAAATGGCTCCTACTGCTGATGAAGAGCTTCGGCTCAGACTATATACTGGCGATCATGCCCAACTTGGACCTGCAGAACAGTTCATAAAGGCGCTGGTGGACATCCCTTTTGCTTACCAACGGTTAGATGCATTGCTTTTCATGTCTTCTCTACCTGAGGAAGCCTTGAGCATTAAGGAATCATTTTCAACATTAGAGGCAAGTGTTGATCTTCATTTTCTTTTTCCTTTTTTTTGTTTAATATTTTTAGTTAATATAGCTGGTTTGAGGTCTGATTTTTTTCCATTAGTCTTATGGCCCTATGAATTCCAGGATTTAAGTTTAAAATCTAGCACTTGACTTGAAACAAAGAGACAGTTTGAACATAATGAGAGTAGAAGAGGTATCTAACATGAGAGAGAGGAAGAAGATAAGAAAAAGCGGGAGAATTGCTTCCTGAAATTTAATTGTTTTTCAGAAAATAAAAGAATTGAACTTAGAGGAGACTCCCTTTCTAGTCATAATGGTACTATTCTCATTAGTCAAGGATAAGGTGCCCAACCATAATGATCTGAGTTAAAAATGGAGTTCTTTCTAAACACTCAATTATGTCGTTACAAAGTTTAGATACCATGAAGCTCCTATGCAGGGAGGCACCGAACCCATTTATTTTGTTGACTAAGATTTCTTGGACATAACTATATCTGAAATAAGACTATCATGAAATTTTCTAGATGTGATAGAACCCTAAGCATTGACTTAACAACCCTGTCTCAATACTCTTTATGACCACTACTAACTTAAATATCATAAATATTATCTTGTTCTGCTTGGTTTTCTCATTCTTTTACCTTTCTTTGCAAAACAGCAAAATTCTGCTGGATATGGTTAAGGGAACTATATTGAACCTTCCACGCTTGATTTACTAGAGTTGATCTGTTAGTGAAGGTTGTATTTTGGATTAGACACTACAATTGCTGAGCTGCTGCCACATGACATGGATCGGGTTAATTGCTTTGATTAATTAGCATCTGTTCTCCCTTTTGAAATACATCGTGATATTCAACATCAGCACACCCTCTCCCTTAGATGTCTGATCTGTCTTCTTTGATTCAGCCTTTATTTTTTACCTATTCATGAATGTGTCATATTGGGAATTATAATCTTCCGATCAACCATTTTTTTTCCACTTTTGCAGTAGAAAAAGCCTGCTATCATGCATAGATTTGCTTATGTTCACCAGTAAAAAGCTCTGTAGTTTACATGAACAATGGTCTTTGGGTTCTTATTAAATAACACAACATCTTGAATCTCAAAATAACTTTGAGCATGAAATAATATTCTCTCTGTATTTAATGCAACTTATATTTCTATATGGCCAGTGCATTTTACTTTTGGCTACTTGTTCGTGAACAAACTCTTCTGAAAGATGATGTATCTAAATCATGTGGTATTTTCACTTCACTTTCATCAGATAGCTTGTACGGAGCTCAGAAATAGTCGCCTATTTTTAAAGCTATTAGAAGCTGTTCTTAAAACTGGCAATCGCATGAATGATGGTACCTACCGTGGAGGAGCACAAGCCTTCAAACTCGACACACTCCTGAAGCTGGCAGATGTCAAAGGAACTGATGGGAAGACAACATTGTTGCATTTCGTTGTCCAAGAGATTATCAGATCTGAAGGTGTGCGTGCTGTTCGTCTGGCCAGGGAGCAGAGTGGGAGCATCTCCAGCATGAACTCAGATGATTTTATTGATGATGCTTACCAAGATTCTGAAGACCATTACCGTAAACTTGGCCTTAAAGTTGTTTCAGTTTTAGGCGAACAACTTGAGAATGTCAAGAAGGCAGCAAGTTTGGATGCCGATGCTTTAACCAGTGCAGTGGCAAGTCTTGGCCATAGGCTGGTGAAAACAAAAGAGTTCCTGAATACATGCATGAAGAGCATGGAAGAGGAAAGTGGGTTTCACAGCTCACTAAAGTGCTTTGTAGAGCAAGCTGAAGCTGGTGTCACTTCCATACTGGAGGAAGAAAAGAGAATAAGATCATTGGTGAAGACCACAGTTGATTATTTCCATGGAAGTGCCGGGAAGGAGGAGGGATTGCGTCTGTTTGTGATTATCCGGGATTTCCTTGGTATGGTAGACAAGGCATGCAAAGAAGTGAGAGAATTACCAAAGAAAGTAACAAAAACACCAAGTAGAGAAACAGCAACGCCTTCACCTATGCGAGATCCACGACCAGATCCAAGACAGCTGCTTTTTCCAGCAATAAAGGATCGACGGGTTGATAGTTCCAGTTCTGATGATGATGAGAGCTAACTTTAGATGCGGAGGAGGTATGTATTTTTTTTTTCTTTCATTCTTGAATGTTGAATTCAATTTTAAGTTGTGGTAACTATTAATTGATAGGATATACAGGTCCACTGATTGGCTCTCTTTAATTTAGCATGGTAATGAGGACTATCCAAAGAGTAGCTTTGTTCAATATGCTAAAGCTGTTAAAATATCTTTAAGTGGCTTGGCTAAGATTGCCGTTTGTAGTAGCAGCAGCTCTTTTGTTTACAGCTTTGGTTAAACTATGCAAATATTATCACCATAGCTAGAATTTGTCATTCTGATCTCTTGGCTGCAGTTCTTCAGGACACCGAAAAATACCGGCATATGATTTGTTAATTGGCATGCGCATTCCCATTCAGCATGGTGTTGTCTATAAACTTGAATCTGTCTATCATTTCTGGCCAGAACATATGAACCACAAGAAAGATTATTGGAGTTACTAAGGATTGCCGCATGCACCATCAGTAAGTGACGCAGATGCATGATACCTGGGATTCATTCTCTTGGACGGATCCTACATAAGGGCCATCTAATGCATAAGAAAACTTGATGGATTGTATTTATAATCATTCTTTTGGTTTTTCAGGAATAGAAAGAAAAGCAATTATCAGGCAATTTTGAAGCCTGAAGATGATTTAATTTCATCCGTTAATTTGTTTAGAGAAAACTTTAAGGTGTAAATTTCTACATATATTTTGAAATTTTAGTGTTCTAGCTGCTTGTGAAAATCCCTCTATTCGAGTTTCGAGGAAGAGCTTGGCCCCGAGCATTCTGATCAAAATGACATCTTTGGGATTAAAAGTCAAAATGCCATTTTTGGATCTCATATGCTCTGTAAGGCTATTTTCTACTTATAAAAATGTGAATTAAAAATTATTTTTATTTTACAATAAAAAACCAGCCCCTCTACTAATGGTGATGATTAATGGCAGTCCTGATATTGAGATGGAAAGCTACGTTGAAAAACTTGAATTTCCTATTTTAAAGATAATAAAAGTACAATATTTGTATTTAAATTTTAAAAAATAATTTTAAAAACAGAAAATAGAAAAAATGGCACCAAAAACATTTGCCTCTCATTTTTTTTTAAATCTTTAGAAACAAAAAAAAAAAAAATTTATGGTACATAGAAAAGTTTAATTTCTACCGACTAGAAATAGAGGTAATTTTTTTAAAAAAATACTCTTAAACTTTTAGATAGAATAAGATTTTTTTTCTTTTATTAAAGACATAACATGTATTTTACATAATTTTTTCAAAAAATAGAGATTCAACTAAACATATACTTTAGAATGTGCTACTACTAAATATATGACATCTGACAATATACTACTTCTCTATAGTCAAACAAATATATAAAAATTATCTTTCCAGCCATTACATATCTAGGCATTAGTTTTCAGGAAAAAATATTTTAATAAAAAATTCTTTCCACGAACTAAGCTGAGTTTTAAAGAAAGAAAGAAAAGATAAAGAAAGAAAATCTAAATATTAAATTTTATTTAGAAAATCTAATACAAAATATTTAGATTTGTGTTATCACCAACCAATCCGTATAGAAAGGTATAGAAAGGCAATCGAATGGGTACATGAGTTGTCTTCTGCGCAAAAGAAGCATTCATCTTTCTTCATGTGAATCACCATTGGATCACTCATTGCATAACTCTCAAAGCATTTCAAATTTCATCATTTATCTGTCTGCACAGATCTCAAAGTGACCATCGGATGATCCAATGGTGGACCACACAAAGGAAGGTGATGGGGGCACTCACTAGCACATTGATATTAGCAAAAATATATCAATCCAAAATTTACCTATGTATAAATTAAGTTAGGAATCCAAAATTTAATATAAACATATAATTAAGTAGATACTTTTATGCAACCTGCCTGATAGGCATATCAAATCTATGCTAATTTATTAAAAGGATCTTAAACAGCATAAACGAACTTAATTTAAATAAGTCAAATAAATTTTAAAAGAGTAGAGCTGACTGTATCAACCCAATCCAATTGTTAAGCAGTTGGAAGGAAGGCATATAGCTTGGGATTCCAAACTTGAACTTAATATATTTAATACATAAGCCAAATCAAGTTGACCCATTTATGATCTCAAGCTGTTTATGCTATAAATCTAAAACCTGTTAATCCTGGATTGGTAGTGAGTTAGGGTGGTAGGTCGGATCATGAATTGCCAACTCTAAATTCTACATTATAAACTTTAAGTATAGAAAATTTACTTATAAATTCCCATTTAAGATAATATACTTTACATTTACACACCAAAACATAATAAAAAAAAGAAATAAAAGCCTTTGGCGCCATTTGGCACCAAAACTAGAAAAATAAAAATTTTATTTCTATTTTCTAAAATTATAAACATATAAAACATGGTTGGCATAGTCAATTATTTTTTAAAAATAAATATACCGATGGTGGAGGCACTAGGATGAATGGATGATAAAGGTGGCAGCAGTAGCGGTGGTGGTAAAAAAAATATGAATTTTTTATTTTTAAAAATAATGAAAGTAAAGATTTCTTAATTGTATTTTTATAGAAATAATGAAAGTAATTTTAAAAAGTAGAGAATAAAAACAATAATATTAAACCTATTTTTGTCTTGATGTTTGTAATTTTATGATAAAAATATTAAAAAAGAAATAAAAGTGATACCAAATAAGCCGGCATGCCAATGGATTGAGTTTGACCCCACCCGACCTAAGCACCATTTGAATTTCAACATGACCCCAGTGACCCTCATCCCCTAATATGATTAAAGAGCTAGGTAGACCCGGATTAGGGTGAATGATGGTACGGAAGTCAGGCATGTTTAGGAGCATCAGGTGGAGACAAGGTACAAAATGGTGCGCATCTGTGTCCCCCTCTTCGCCAATCCGTGGAGATTAGGTTGGGTTTCAAGTAGGATCAGGTTTTCAGGTTAGATTGGGTTATGTCATGACCTAGCTCGCTGATAGGTCTACCCTAGCCTAATGAGTTGATCCAAATTCCTTAAATCATAATGCTCCATTGTTCCAGTTAGAACGAGTTCAAGTCCACAATATCAGACCCAAAACATTTGTTGGATATGCACACATAAGCAAATTTTGGCATATATGATCTTTTTTTTAAAAAAAAAAAAGTCCACGATTGTACCTTCTTCATGCCCTAATCTTATAACCATCTTTCCAAATGATAATAGGAGGCAAATCAAAGATCCAGCTTTAATTATTCAAATGCCATGGCCGCCGTTGAAAACCTAGACTTAAATGCCGGATTCTTGGCGGTCATCTGAAAACACCACTTCTCCCAGGCACATAATCCCGCATTTAAGTTCAACCAGCATTTTCGTGCATGGAAATCAGGCAACGGTAATAACGTGTTAGAAAAAGAATCCTTTTTTTTTATAAAAAAGTTTAGGCAGACATATACTCGGTTCAGGAACAAGATAGACCACTGGTACTAAATGCTCTCAAAATCTTTTCCCGTGTCCTCAGACCTAGACTACCAAGATCTATTCATCCTATCCAAATTCAAATTCGTAAGGAAGGATTCGTGTGTCAAAAGTGCCACGTAACTAAAGAGATAGTAGTAGAAGAACCATGGACATCAGCCTAGGGATCCTCTTGACATCATAATTAAAGTAAATCATGGCCAGAATATTTCCTTTTCACATCGCAAGCATCCCATAATCATGGTTTCGGTCTTCCGGGCTGCTTTTATTTCATTTTTCTTCTTAATATAAAGGAGACACCTTTAAAAAGTTATAAAAAATTATTCAAAAAAATTTACCAAATAAATATGGAAATGCCTAATGCGTCATATCGACATATCTATATTTCGTATTCCAAAGTTCAGCAAGCAAAATTTTCCACCATGAATCCGATCGTTCCAGATAAATCTAAATTTTTTCATTAAAGAAAAAAAAAAAGAAAGGAATTCACAGCAAGTTCCAAAGCCTAGGCATTTAAGCTATTACCATTAAAGCCATATTCACAGCCATGAGAAACTAACACCTATCGTAACCGTGTCAAGGACCTAAGGCTAAAACTAAACTAAGAACATAGTCCTGGAGACAAGACACCTAGTTAGAGAGAGCACGGGGGGCCCATGAAGAGAGATGAGGAAGCCGAGCTCAGCTCTCGTCGGATGCGGAGGGCTTGCCGGAGGAAGACTTCTTGGGGAGGAGAAGGTTGTGGATGTTGGGCATCACGCCGCCGCTCGCGATGGTCACCGAACCCAGCAGCTTCGTCAGCTCGTCGTCGTTCCTCACCGCTAACTGGATGTGCCGCGGCACGATCCGAGTCTTCTTGTTGTCACGTGCCGCATTTCCCGCCAACTCCAACACCTGAGACATAATAAAACAAAAGAGAATCTAATATTAATAGAATTACCTTTAGACACGTGCGAAGAACGTGAGACGAGAGATCGGTTGCCGACTTCGGGAGAAGTTGGTTAAAAAGAAAAACCCTAACTCGATAAATTCAAATGTTCGCGATTTAATTTGAAGATTTTTGAATTTAGATATCTTCGATAAAAATGGGTATAATTAGGCAACTTATTTACCGCTATCACGGCTTCAGAATGGCAATTTCGAAGATTAAGAGAGGAACTTCAAATATATTTTCCCAATCCGACATAATAACTAAGAAAAACGAGATTCCCAAAGAAAAAAAATCTAGATCTTTCGAATAAAAATCTACAAATAACTACGGTTCCTTGGGAAAATTTCAGTACATTATACTAAAATTCCAGAGCAAACAAAAGAAAAACCCAAACGCTAAGAAGCACAAACCGTATTCTAGAAACGCGGCAACCAAAAAAAAAAAAAAATCAAGAGGAAGAGAGCGAAAGAAAGGAGGAGAACCAACCTCGGCGGCAAGGTACTCGAGGACGGCGGCAAGGTAGACAGGGGCGCCGGCGCCGACGCGCTCTGCGTACTTGCCGGACTTGAGGAAGCGGGCGATACGGCCGACGGGGAACTGGAGCCCGGCCTTGCTGCTCCTCGACGTGGCTTTCTTCGACCCCGAGGAGAGCGTCTTCCCTCTGCCCGCCATTGCACCTAGAAAGAATCCGCAATCCCGAGAGCAGGAGAAGGGAAGTGCGAAGAAGTGCTGTAAATAGCCTGGGCGTTTCGATCAGGCTATTATATAATGCACCGGTGAAGGGCGGGGGCCAATCACGTGAGAGCACACGGATCGTGATTTGAGCCGTCAGATTGACAAGCAGTGGACGGCTGGATCGCGATTCGTGAGGGGTTCGTGGAGCCGGGCGGACCTGGAGCCTGGAGGCGGCGCCTCGGCGGAGGGGCTTTATTCATGTTTTCTTCCCTTTGTTCAAATGGACGTATTGATTTCACGATTAATATATCCGTATCTTGGTAGGGCCGCTAGATCTACGGAGGTGATGGAGAGTAATCGACCCGGCTAATTGGACCGGGAATGATACGGATTGCTGTTATCTCATGCTGGACTGGGCCGGCTCATCACATTAAACAAAGTAGATAGCAGGATGGTCTGCTTGTCTTTAGCTTTTGGCCCAGCCCAAAGCAATATAGGGCGAGACGTTCTTAGCAATTTAGTGGTTATATACTTATATTTAATTAAAATCTACGAAAATAAATATGTCCATGCGAATCTTCCATTTAGATAGTGTAGTTGGTGGTATGTGTAAAAATTTGATAGAGTTGCTGGGTTTTGATACTTCTTTCATGCTCTAGTATCATTAAAACTATTGTAATTTTGCACATAAAGTTGATTTAGGATGGATGTAATCTATGGACTGCAAGATTTATGTTCGGCAAATGACATTAGAGATTATATTTGAAAAATGGGAGTTGTTTGATCGTGATATGTAGCGGACTTATGTTAAAGTAAAAAAATAGGAAGAGAAATTAGTTTGAACCATGAAGTAGTTTATACCAAAAACTAAGAAAATTAAGAAGAACCTATTGAGCAAAGCAGTTTTTGAAAATTAAATATGATTTTATTTTTAAAAAGAGAAATAAAATTTATTTTATATATGTTGGCTGCCATTATCATCGCCATCATTGCCATTTTGTTGCTACCACTACCACCACCACCCTCATGGCTACCACTCTATCCTCTCCATGGCCACTGCTATTGCAACTATCATTATCTCTACCATGACTTCTAAAAGTTTGTATTATAAAATTATCAACTATATCAAACATAATAATGGGTGAATAACTAGATTCTCCTATATTCCAAGAAGTAGGATAGGAGGAAGCTTTCTTGAGATTGAGATGAGAGTGGGATTTGAACCCAAATAAATTACATCTAATATCCAATAACTTTGCCAACTAACCTAGTTGCACACTTTGATATACAGAAGAGGACTTCATGTCGTATTCATGCAATACCAATTTTGTAGTAATCTCTTCTCTGAGTTCTCACGTGTCTTTTGTTTACAAAGTAATCATAAGATACTGATTTTATGTTAATCTTTGAAGGCTGAGATGGAAAGTGGAGACGCACTTAAATCAGTTTCGTGCTAATGAATGAAACAGGAGAAACTGAGGAGACCTCAATAAAAAGCATGAGGAGCTTGGTCAGACACTAATGCAAGGAGTTGAACAGGGAGTACTCGCGAACGTAACTTCCATGGCAGCTTGCTAACATGGTCGTGAACATGGCAAGGGGAGCTTCAGACGTCTTTGAACATGGGGATGGAGTAGGGACATCTCTTGGCGCGACGAAGAATCGAATCTCTGCACTGTTATTTTGAACATATGTCCCTCTTGAATGAAGTTCATGAGGCTCCCTTTGAACACATTTGCAATCATGTCTATTGAGCTTGATAATATTGGGTGGCTTAGCATCCCTTACATCAAAAGGAAAAAAGTCATGTAATTGTAAAACATGAAGGCAGATGTGTACATTAGATGCTAGGGAGCAATGCTATATTGAACAGAGACATGAATGTATCTGCATTTTTTTTTTTTTGTCTCATGCTAGTCATCATCAATCATCAAATAACAAGTATGCAGAATAGCGGCATAAGGAAAAAGTGAAACGATGGATCATACTCGTGTGCTTGCATTTGTTCATGAAATGAAAATTTCAACCTGTATACAGGTAAGGAAGAGGGGATTGTAAATTGTATTAATTGCTAGCTTGTGCTTTATCTATGTAGAAGAAATTTCAGATTTAAACTTTATGAGGTGTGTCTCTAGTGTTTGATCCAAATAATTATCATATCTTTTCATAGTGACTGGTTGTGACTTCATTGTTCTTCTCAGAAATCAATATTAGCTAGCCAAAACCAAATTCTAAGAGATACATCTTGCCCATACTTCAATCCATATTTGATGCATGTAAACTCAATCTATAAAGAGATTAAAGAAATGAGAATATAAGGGTTGAAACCAAGACGATGCAACAAAAGCTCATACATAAAATATCCATACCAAAGTGTGAGTGAACAAACCTTAGTATATATTTGTGAGAATTGTTCTTTTTTTTGGAAGTTAGCCTAGCTTCTTGTTTCATACAAAATTAAAATGTTGAGACAAAACACGCTTGGAAATCTGGTCTACTTCATTACACTAGCAGTTTCTTTCTGATCTTGGACAGCAGGTGATCATGAATGGATGCCGGTGAGAACTGTTGTTCCTGTACATCTTTTTCCTATTCTCGCTTGGCTGCATCAGCAGAGACATAATAAGATACACAAAATAGTCCATGAACGAAGCACAAGATCCCTCCAATTGAAAGGAAATGGTGATGAAGAAGGCTGCAAGAAACTCTTGACTTGGCGTTCGATATCGCTCCTATGATCAACATTGCAAATCCAACAATGACGATGATCCTGATTCAAAGTAATGAGCTTTTAGGGTCTGTAAAAATGATGACGAAATTAAGCAAAACTGAAATCCAAATTTAAAATTTAGATAGTAAAAATCCTCTGTGTATTCTTTCCCTAATGTCGATAACTTTTGCAGGAAGAAAAGTGTTTCAGTTGCATCACAGTGTAATTTTAGAACAAGAAAATGGTATGTCAAAATTAGCACTCTTATCAAGGTACGTTATCTCGGTACCAGGCACCATACAGGTGCCACCTTGTTACTGTATCGGTATGCCCGGTACAGAGGCCGGTTTGGCATAATACTGAGTGTCGGCATACCCCATGTACCGCATACTAGTACTGAACCGGTACCGTACGTATGCCCTATACTATCTTATTCGGTATGGTATGGTGTACTTTGGCTCTTATAGACAATCAGGCAGCCATGGAGTTTACTTCTGTATCTCAGCTTCCCAAGGGGGTTAGCCTCTCCAACAGCACAGATAAGATCATATATGGAGGGAACAATATTCTGGCACCTTCAACACACAGCACATTTATACAGATTCATTAACAACAGAGACTCAAGATGCCCCTCCGCTGCCGCTCTGGGAAATCAGGACTCCTCTTAAGGTAAAGTGCTTCCTTCTACGTGGCTTTTAAAAACAAGCTCAATACAAGAGCCAACCTGAGCAGGAAACTGGGTCCAGTCCTGCTGGCTTTGCATTTTGCGATAATCCTTCTGGAACTATCAATCATCTCCTAATCAACTTCCTCTTCTCTAAAAGTATCTAGTCTACACTGCTTGGTTTGTTGGTGATTCATTCCTATCCATCGGAATTCAGGAACTTCTGGGTTGATTGGAAGAAGAAGGAGATACCTAAACTCTTGAGGCCTGGATTCAATATGTTAGCAGCTAGTATCCTCTGGGCATGCTGGAAGGAGGGCAGAGCCAGAGTACTCCGAAACAAGGCGGCATCAGCATCGACTGTTATCGAGAGGCATCTCCTTTCTTTGATGCCTGGACCCTCTGATCCCCACAGAAGGAGGTCCTGTCCGCCACCAAGATCTGGAATTTGATCAAGGAAGCCCCTCCCTCAGCCAATTCAGTATTCTAGAGAGTCCGTTGATGTAGACTACCTCCAACCAAGAATCGCATTTAAATCTTTTCTGTATCTCTCTCCTGGATCATAGACTTGTTTTAATTTGTAATAAAATTGGGTGGCTGTTTCCCTTTTCATCAAAACACACATACACTTACAGTCTAGCACTCGCAAGATCAGTGCAATAATATTTAGGGTGGAAGACCTAATTAGCCCTAATGACTAAGCTGTATTTATCCAGTCCCACCCATATATTAGCTATATACATCAATTATGAGTGGGTTCAATAGTAGCTCATGCAGTTATTTAAATTTTATATATATTGCCTACGCAAAGAGAGATCTTTCCTCCCCACCCTCCTCTGTGTGTGTGTGTGTGTCTGTTTTAGTGACACTCCTTCAAAATAATCAGAATACAACTTTTTGTTCATGCTAGTAAATGTAATTCTTTTCCCTGCCAAGAAATTAATGCTAGTAATATTAAAGCTAGGATTTCTAAAGCAACAAAAAAAAAGGAAGCTAGGAAAATTACCATGATAGAATCAGGGTTCCTGCAGCCATTTGCTTGTTAGCAGAAGATCTGAGAAACTCATCCCTGGAGCAGATACACATGCATCCACCAAGTACATTTGCAATGGCATGAGCAAATGCCAGGAGCACAGCTGCTGCAAGTCCAAGGTTGTAAGCCTGATGGACTGGCTCTTTGCACTCAAGGAGGAACACCCGCAGGTGCTTCCCCTGCGACGAAACATTGAAGACACAGTTCATCAAAGGACAGAATTATGAACTCTCATTCTTCAATTGTTCTTATCAAGAGCTACTTTGAGATTGTCTGCAGTCCTAAAATTTGTCAATTATATCAAAAAACAAGGGGAAGAAGAGGAAGGAGGAGTACCTTGTTTTGAGCTATCTCAGCTTCGATTCCGAGTATACCGGCCACTACATCTGTGCTCAAAATCAGAAGGCAGATGATCAGACCTCCTGACCTTCCCATTGTTACAGGCTTGATAACTGAATGATAGAGCGGATGAGGATGAGGAGAAGGACTGATATTAGTAGTTTTTTATGTTTTCAATATCAAGAACTCTTTCATGCGGGAATGTGAATAAAGGAAAAGAGGAGATATTGATATTTATATGTTATCATGAAAGGTCTAGAGAGCTTTACTTTGTAAAGATGCTCCCATCTCTGTCTTAGCTTCACCTTTGCTTCTTTTTCCTTGGATTCCTTCTCATAGGGGAGAAGGAAAGCTTGGTATCATCCAACTCATCAAGAGACAGTGTGAATCAAATGACCCATGAAAAGTTGGGTCTTAGATGGAGGTGGTGCCATTATCAGTGGCTTTCCCATGGCATGTTGACTAGTTAAACTAGGAAGGTGGTGAGACAAGAGGAATTTAGCTTTGCTAACAAGACCGCAATAACTAGTGATATATATGATTCGAAAAACATGACCAAGATATAAGGGCAACATAGCAGATTGTTACATAATAACCAGAATATTTCACATATAGTTCAGAGGAGATGACATATAAAATTAGGGTTTAGTTCTAATACCAACCCATCAAGAGCCAGTGTGAATCAAATGACCAATGAAAAGTTGGTTGTTAGATGGAGGTGGTGTGATATCAGTGGCTTTCCCATGGCATGTTAACTAGTTAGACTAGGAAGGTGGTGAGACAAGAGGAATTTAACTTTGCTTAAAAGACACAATAACTAGTAATATATATGATTCGGAAAACATGACCAAGACATAAGGGTGACATAGCAGATCTGTACATAATAACCAGAATATTTCACACATAATTCAGAGGATTTGACATATAAAATTAGGGTTTGGTTCTAATAAGATTATATGTATCATCTGAACACTTGATGGGTGTAACAATCAGACCATCTAATAAATTGGATGATCTGATAAGGTATTTTTGCATAAGTCTTCATTTCAGTATATTGTAAATAAATGTTAATATTTGGTACATGGGTCTATCTCAAGATTTGTCCCCTTACAATGACGTATCTACTAGTACTTGCACGAAATGAGCTTAATAAACAATAAAACATGATCTTAGACATCAGATTGGCATTAATCATTTGGAGGGAACCAACTGTCATAAGTTGCTTTTGCTTATGATAATAATCAAGGTAATTTTCTTAATCAAGAAAGCTAAAAGAAAGACACAACAAAAACAAAGTGAGTGAATTTGTCAATTCTTCATTCATTTATAGGTCTTTCTTTGTAATACAAGCAAATTTGACTAAAAGAACAGTAAGCTAACAAGACAACCAAAGATCTCTAGAATAAAAAACAGAGCTAAATGGAGAAAAAAAACCTTGAGTACCTTGAGTACTCAAGGTACTACATTGAGATCTCTTGAATTTTTTCTTTCTTGCGCCAAACCTTGAGTACCTCACATTTCCTATGTGCATGCATAAGTTTGGGCAGGTCAAGCCTCATCGAAGATCAAAACACGGACAATAGAAGGCAATATACCACTTACAGTCCTAACGAAGAAAGCAAAAGCAATTCCACAGCAGAACCCTCATAGACAAAGCCACATCAAAACTCAGGATATCAGGAAAGCAAGGTGTAGCATCATCCCCTCTCTACCACCCTGCTAATGAACCAGAGCAGAAAGAAGGGCAAAAAGAGCAGACATTAGGGGTCAAAATCTCCTCGCTCCATTCCGAATGGATGCTACAGAATATCTAAGCCATAGTTTGAATCCGAAGACAGAGTTATGATGATGCTGCTTCAAAAAAAAAAAATGATGTAGGACATCGTGAGTTTGATCCTCTTGAGGCTAACGAATAAGAAAACCATTCAAAGTGGAGGAAATTTTGCTTTTTTATTATAACATCTCATGGAATAGTTTTTTCTCGACGGCTGCAGGAGAATTATATGCTAAGACCTTCCAGTCTCACTAAGATACCAGGGAAGATTCTAAAGCTACGCAACCATTCAACTACATAATGTTGGACTCCAGGAAACTACACAAACCCAAGATTTGAGATCCACAGGCTTTCTACGAGCAGCAGCTGCTCGGATTCAGAGGACCCAAAAACAGCACGCTCCTCTCAGCAGCACTGGAGTTTGGCACTCAATTAGGCTAGGCTATTCAGTCCCCTAAATTAAGCTCTGTTACGTTGAACACAAATCTGCTACTCCTAGAAAGGATTCCATGCAGCTGCTCGGATTCAGAGGACCCAAAAACCAAAGATTGTAGGAAAAGGATTCCATGCAGCAAAAAAAAAAAAAAAAAAAAAAAAAAAAAAAAAGAGAAAGAGAAAACTTGTACAGTTCAGCAAGAATTTGTTCCCTGTTGGCTATCCAACAGCCTACGAAGGCAGCAGAATGTTCTCTTAGATGAAATGCCACAGAGCTTTGGTTTGGCCTTGAGTACGAGAGTCAAGAGGATGAGATGAGGCTCTGTGATGAGCCTTTGATCCTTTTTTTGCTCAGCAAGATCCTCTCTATGCCCTCCTACAGCGACCAACAAACGAAGGGTGCTTCAATTCTGTTTTCATGGTCCATGAACGCCATTTTAGGCCGTGAGGCTGCCGCCAACGGTTGACCAGCTTCCAGCAAGCCCGGCGTCCAGACTCAGGGCTCTTCCTCCCCTCCACCGGGGTTCGAGAAGCCTACAAGCTCCGCTGCCGTGGTGGAACACCGTCCCCGGGCTTCCATCCCCCTGGGGAGCGGCTGACCTGCGCGTTTCAGTAAAGCTGTTGCTTCCGTTCGATGCATTTACCCTGGATGCCATGGGAGTACCAGGGAGTACTGGGACAAAGCTGCGGCCATGAACCTAGCCTGGGCCGCCCGCATTCCCTCCGGGCTTGGAGGTGGTGCCATGAAGCCAGGGTGAGGTGTCTTGATTTGGCATGACCGGACACGTTGCCGAGGGAACTTGCTCTGCTATTCCCAATGTCGTGGCTGCCGTGTCAACCTCCTCCTCCACTCCTTCGGCGGCTCCACCTCCGGCCCTGTCGGCACATCAACGCCACCGCGAATTCTCAGGGGTGGGCCGGTCAGCTTCGTCAGGCCTCCGGTGGGCGTTTGTCGGACTACAATACCAAGCGGCTGGTCTCCAAACCTAACGCAGCGTCCGTCATTTTGGAGGAGCAAGCGGTGCACATCGCCGCTGTCGGCAAGGCCCGGGCAGCTCCCGACCATTCATCTGGATGCCGCTAGTTTGTTCCTTGTAAAGCAATCTACCATTGGCTTGAATCATTCTTTTTTTATTATTATTTTTAGAATTCTATTTTTAATTTTATTCTACCTAGCTATTTATAAATATTTTTATTTTTTAATAATTATTAAAGTTTGGGCACCAATTTTCTGTTTTTTATTTATTAATATTTTCGAGTGGAGGTGGAAACCAAACCGGTGAGAGCTCTATTTAAAAGGGCCGTGTAAGGTATCGGTCACGATGGCACAAGAAAATAAAAGAAGAGAGGGAGAAAAGGTATGGAAGACATTTTTATGACGTTCTTAGTAAGAAAAGTTGGATTTCTATTTTTTTAATTAAAAATTTTGTGTAGAATTTTTCTTCCACCATCTCCTTGGTATTATTTATTTTTTAATATTTGTTCTCTATTCCGAGCAGCACAACCGATCTATTTTGGATTACATGCAGATTTATGATCTTTCTTGCGCTAGCTTTTAACCAGGCGCATCCATATAAATTGGAGGGAGGAAGTTGTCTAAATTTATTTATTTTTAATATATCCGTACTAGAATTATATAAATCATATGTTTTAGTATATAAAAAAAAACAAGCAGGATGCATGCTTTTCCAGCATTGCAATCAAACGCTGCTCGGGTCTTGGTAGTCTTTTTGACGAAAGTCTTGGTTGTCACCAACACATCTTTCTCTAGTTGATCTTCTTATTAGACACCTGGTTGAGGTAATTACCATATTATTCGGTTGTTAAGGGGCAAACAAGAAGCCCATAAAATTTAATGAATTCTCGAGGGGAACTGATAAGGAACACTATCTGAAAGGTATCTAATCTACTACCAAGAAAGAGCACAGAAGCCAGATGGCTGCCAATCACATGGAAGGCACATTGCTGAGAAACTTCCTCCAAAGCTGTAAAGATTTGGTCTTCCAGAATTTACAATCAGATGGTTGCGGTTAACTTGACGGCGGATTGCTGTGGACCCAAAAGGTACAAGTCCATAGCCATGGAAAGCTCTGGAGAAGAAAATATTCTCTTGAAGCAATCCAAAAGGAATCTGTTCTCCGCTTTTCCAAAAGACGGCCTCACCATTATAAAGGAGAACCCAACAGGCAGCTCTCTTGCCAAAGCTTGGCAATGTCGCCCAGAAGGGTGCTTGAAGTCAGACCAGGCGATCAAGACTCCCAGAAATGGCGCATGTCACTGAGTGAAGACGCGTTCGATTCCTTCATTGCTCGGGATGGGGACGCAGCTCGGAAGGTCTTCGGAGAGGGTTCACTCTTCAGCCCGCTGTTGTTCGGCAAGTTCTTCGACCCTGCCGATGCCTTCCCGCTCTGGGACTTTGATTCAGATAATCTGCTCTCAGGTCTCAGGAGTGCCTCCAAAACTAGTGTTGATTGGCATGAAAGAGATTCAGAGTTTGTTTTGAGAGCTGAATTACCAGGTAGTCTTCAAAATTCACCTTACAAATATGAAGAATTACTTAGTAGTTCTGGAGAATTGCAAGTCCTTTAAGAATGCTTTATATATATATGTCTTCTCCCTCCTTTACATAAGAAGTACCTCTACTCTATTTTTGTCGTCAAAAAACTTGTCCTTGCGTTCACCTTCCACTTGTAGATGTTTTTGATGTTTCCAATTCTTACATAATCTAGCTATAGGTACCATGAATCAATTTTCGCTGCTTATCACTCACCTAACTAGTGTTCTCGTTCAGTTTCTGCTCCTCAAAACTTGCATATTAGGATTGTATTTATACAGAACACCATAAGAATAGCTACTAACATAACCAATCAAGTTTATTTCAGCTTTATCTTATGCTGCTTAGATTTTGGTGCTTTCTTTCATTTTCTAGTTTTTCCTTTCTCTCACCCTGGCTCCCAAATCCATTCCTATTATTACTGCTGCTTAGTTGCAAATATACCTAGGGAGTCGAGCCATTAAAACATAATTATATTGCTTTCTCACTTGAGATAAGCAGTATCTAATACACAAGATGAAACACATAAAACTGATGACAAGAAACATAACTATAGGAGTGATGAAGAATGGATAACTGATCTTGCTATGCAAAATTTAACACTTTTCTGGGTTTTTTTCCCAGTAGGCGCAAGGAATTGTGATGTAGAGATATGTGGTGAAAAGGGCAAGGTGATTGAGATCAGTGGCAAGTGGAGAGGCCGAGAATCAGATTCGAGGGACTGGAGGACTGGCCGCTGGTGGGAGCATGGATATGTCAGGCGCCTTGAGCTGCCAGAAAATGCAAATTGGAGAAAAATCGAGGCATACATTGACATCGATAACTTCATCGAAATAAAAATCCCAAAGAATATCTCAGATAGCAACATTCACCAGAAAAAAGATGCGGAGCCCAAGGAATCAGAACATGTATGAATGGCAGCAATGATTGACATTTATAGCATATTTTATTCTAAACATATAGTATAGACTGAAAAAAGATAACATATAGAACTATCTAAGATTGATGTCCACCTTTTTCGATGGATATACAACTTACAGTGCTTGGAAATAGAACATCACAAGCTTTTCAAGGAAGTCTATTCGGTTTTAAGCAACAAAGCACTCCTGTCAAATTTAAAACACTCGTGTTACCTCATTTCAAAGTTGAACTAGAGCTCCTAGAGCATATCCAATATGCAACTAAGATTAAGTTTTCCTGCAAAATGTCGTGAACTCAATATCTAAAGAAATATACTATAATAAAATCAAATACCAAGGAAATGAAATTGAGAGCTTGTGAGTATTGCCACTTTGATTTGCTTACAACTGAAATGATAGGAATCGAATTAGAATGTAAAGGGAACACTCTTTAATTTCCATGTATATAAGTAGTTATAACAACAGAGAGGCAAG
The DNA here is from genome assembly GCF_009389715.1 of Phoenix dactylifera. Taxonomy (NCBI): domain Eukaryota; kingdom Viridiplantae; phylum Streptophyta; class Magnoliopsida; order Arecales; family Arecaceae; genus Phoenix; species Phoenix dactylifera. Next base: position 23,340,298 of record NC_052395.1, on the reverse strand, counting down.
GACATGTGCATCATGAAATCATTAATGCATGAATAGGTTTATAAGTATACACCACTGCCTTACTGCGTCAAACGCATTCTGGAACTGTGCCTTTGCCCTAGTTGTCCTGGTTCTATATGCTTTTCTATACTGCCAACAACATGAATCTGACGATTTCCTCCATCAAATCTTGCTGCAGAACCTATACTTCTGTTTGTGCTCTTGGCATCAAAAAGACAGATAAAAGGAAACAATGGTATGTCATGGTGCCAAATGATTTTTTTTTGTTGTAAAAAAGAAATGCAAAAATGATAAATTATTTCTATCAAAGAAACCCTTGTGGCAGAATCAATAAACTTTAATACTACTTACTGAAATACAAAAAAAAAAATGCTTACAATAGGAAAAGCAAATATAACTTGAATAACCTCCAGAGAGAATCCTGAAAACATAAACTTAGTCATCCATCAACAGACTTGTAGAAGGTGTTATAGGCATTGTATTCCCAAAAGAATGACTACGTCATAAACTACACTACTTGACAGTACTTCCCGCAAGACCAAGTTCTAATCTGTAATAGTAAAATTAACTTTGATGTAAAATATAATTTTCTTCTAACCACTGACTTCATTAATATGCACGACTTGCTAGGGACTCAACTCTACTACCCTGATGATCCTAAAATAAATTTCTTACTTCTGTGGAATGGTATTTGACATCTATACAACATCCAACATCAGTTTAGTGGAGCTCTCATATTAAGGATTTATAAAACCCTCTACAAGAGCATTGGATCTTCAATAAATCTTCCCTATCTTTAGAAAAGATTGCGAGGTTATCTCTTGATCTCAGTCCAACTGCACGCGCTAAGAAATTTTAAGCACCTCCACCAAAAATTCTCTAAATCCATGGCAGAATCACTTAGTTTTTTTCAGAAGTCTTTGTTGTTCTAAAGAAGCAAGTTCTATGTTCAATTTCAACCTCAGAACATTTTTCTGCAGCAACTTTCTGAGTTTTAGCATAGTTAAAAAAAAAAGAAAATCTGCGTTCTATAATCTGATTATCCTAGGAAGCAAGGCCGTCCAAGTGGGATTGAAAGGAACATTTCTTTTATCAACACAGAACAGCCATTCAAGCCCCCTTTTCCTCCCATTGGCACAACCGATAGCATCAACTTAGGATATCGGACACTTCATCATACTGATCCAGAACCAGAACTTATCCTACTGTACCCCAGAAGGAATATGCTTGTCATGGACATGTTTCCTTGCAACAATAGTCTCCTTGTGCATCTCATTGTAGATCCTATGAGCTTGTCTGTTGCACCAACATGAAGTGTACCTGCCAATAAGGAGAGGAAGCCGTATATATGTATATACTCCGTGTGCACCCTTCTGCATTTCATCAAACTCAGGTTTTGTTTTTTTTGTTTTTTTTTGTTTTTGTTTTTGTTTTTGTTTTTTTTTTTTTTTTTTTTTGTTTTTTGTTTTTTTTGTTTTTGTTTTTTTTTTTTTTTTTTTTTTGTAAACCATCAAGATGCATTCTGAAGAACCCGTTTTGAACCCAGTTCCCATCATTCTGCTTAGACTCAGTTTGATTGTATCAAGTCTAGATACCAGAGACAATCTGCACCCATCCATTACAAAATCTCAAACACTTCAAGGGTTTACTCATAAATTTTCAAGAAGGCCAACTTCTCTGTGTGCTTGCAGAGACCCAAATTGGTTAGAATCAATAACTACTGATTCAAAAATCAGAAATTACTAAGCTTTCAACAACCACCAAGACGATCATTTTTTTTTTCACCAACAAACATAGCTTTGAAGAATCCAAAGCTAAATGCAGAGATTCCTCTAGCTCAGTTCCACTAAATTATGACACCCATACACCAAGAAACACTAGTGACATAGGAAAATCTACGAATTCTTTCCATAAAAGAGATAAAACGGGACTTTATTACTTCGGACTACAGGTACCCATCAATCAGAAGAGTACCCGGAACTGAGGGGCATCGGAACCAGTAGTTGGGAGGATCTCCCACCGGCATGGCTCGAGCTCGTCGGAGACCGGGCAGTACCCGGCCAGCGTCACCCTGTCGCCGGAGGTCATCGCCGACCCGAACTCGAAAACCGTCACATCCAACGGCCGCCGCACCTCCGCCGCTCCGTTCATTGCGGTGGCCTCTCCGGCGGGCCGAGCCAAAGGCTCTGGGTTTGAGACGGCGGCCGCAGCGCCGCCCGTCGCGGCGGTGCCTCCCTTCCCTCTCCACCAGGACAATAACCCCATGAGCCTCTTCGCGCGTGCGTGCGCGCGTGCGTGGGAGAGAGATCCAATGGAAGACGAAGGGGTCGGGATTAAACGGTCGAGGATGGTTTAAGAATTAATGCGACGGAGTATAACGACCTTGAAGCGAGCCCTTAAAATAGGACCCTCGGCCGCATAGGATCTCTTTTGCCCCAAGGTCACAAGAAGTCCTGCTAGGTATAGAGTTTCGGACTGTCTGAACCACATGATAGATCTGGAGACAGGTACATCCGGGCCCGTTAATGCACCAATGTACTCCGTCAATAATAATTCAGAACATATCTTATTTGTAATTAATCTCGGGCTCCTCGTGATTCGGATCCAAAATCCAAATCATGCAGAAAATTAGATTCTGATGTGGCTAAATCTCGTCTACCAATTCAATCGTGAACTGATATATGGCACAACAAGAACAAGTTTCAGTTGGATTCGAATTTCTGGACCGATCCAAAAAAAGAAAACACTAGAGAGAGCTTCCTACTTGACTCAGGACTCTAAAGAGTCCAATTCCAGCAGGACTAGGACTTCTCATCTATAAAAAGAGCTCAGGGCTGTAGGTACGAATACAAGCAATAAGCTTTCTATTGTCTCTTCTTCTTCAAGCTCTTCTTCTTCTTTTCTTGCATGCAGGTTTACGTTGATCAACGTTTTCATGGCGCAGGGCGTTATCTTTGAAGTGCTCCTAAGGCTCCCAGTCAAGTCCCTCATCAGATTCAAAGCGACTTGCAAGGCCTGGCATGCTCTCATCTCCGAACCCTATTTCATAGCTTCCCATTACGAGCATTCAAGAGCAACTCCATCCCTTCTAATCCTACCATTGAAACAAGATCTTTTCCACGAGACTATGGATCTATATTCATACAAGAAAGAGGCACGCGTCTCCGAACTGCTGCTTCACACAAAGCTCCCTCGTGGAGATATGTTGCTCTCGTTATATCCTTGCGAGGTCAACGGTTTAATCATGCTTTTCTCAGAAAGGTTTATTCATATATGCAATCCCAGCACTAAAGAGTTCTTGACCTTGCCCAAGGGGAGCCTGAGCCCACCGCACTCGGATCACATTCATCGGTACGTGGGGTTTGGCTTTGACTCATCGACGAACAAATACAAGGTTGTCAGGACCTTCCTTCGCGGTGTCGACAATGACACCCAAGACTATGGTTTGGGGTGCGAGGTCTGCACTTTGGGCGATGGTTCATGGAGAGCAATTGACGGCCCTTCTTCTCCTGTCGTTAGCCATTGTCCTGTGACGGTGGGTGAAGTTATTTACTGGCCAGCCTACGAAGAAGAGCATGGAAGGGCTGCCATCCTTCTATTTAGTCTTAGAGACGAGAGATTTGGGATAGTTCGAGCTCCTCCCTTCGAGGCAAATGCGAACCACATTCCTCTTCTGGCAGCACTTGAAGGGGATTTGAGCTATGTTGTTCATCGATTTGACTCTGATATGATGGATATTTGGGTGTTGAATGCTTGCAACAATACATGGAGCAAGAAGTACAGTATCGACACTAGTAATTTAAATCTCAGGAGTCCTATTGCAATGCATGATGGAAAGATTTTGCTTAGCTCGGGCAACAGATTGGCTTATTTTGACCCAAGAAGCAAAACATTGACTGCAGTGGTTGCCATTGGAGGCCTATCAAACGAGGAATATCCATGGAAACAACCTTGCATGAGTTTTTTAGATGGATCTCTTCACTTCTTTGTCTCTCTTTATGCAGAGAGTCTAGCCTCTGTAATAACTGGGTAGTCCCTAATGTAAGGTAGAAACGGTCTTTGAAATTTTTTTTTTTTTTGATATATTTGTGTAAATCATTCAGTTACTTCCAAATTCCCGGTGTCAATGCAGTGTGTTATGCATTAGTACGATTGTTACATGCAGTGTTATGATTTCAACTTCACAAGTTTTACTTTCTGATTCTTCAAGGACTACTTTAATTTGAAGCAATATCCTCTGGTACTTTCTAATATTTTAGTGATTCCTAATGATATTTATTACACCAAATAATGTTGTTTGATCCTTCATTTGGAACTTGGTGACATACAAGAAGGAGGAAACAGAAAGCAAATAAAAGCAGGAAATCTTGGGAGAGGAGAAAAACTTTCTAGTTTCAAAATGTTGCTTACTTGTAGGTTAAATTTCCCACTGGAGCAACATAAAGCAAACACCATATCCTCTGTTGTGTACAGAGGTATGTGGACCTGGGCTCCATTTAGTGGTACTAAAGCACGAAAAACCAGTAGAATTAGTTAGATCCAATATCATAGGATTCATATTCTAGCAAATTAATATCTCACTCCGTAATCTTCAGAAACATTATATGTGCACACTGATTCAGTGAATCTCGACACCCGATAGTATATGATTATGATACAATAGTGCAAACAGAAGATGCAATGCACATTATCAAGGACTAAAAATGTTAATTTTTAGATATCAACTTATTTCAATGTTTGCATAATTCCTTTTAAGTCCTAGCATTTGTAGGATTTTGATATTGTTAACTTTATCACATGACGTCTAGTGTTATTACAAATAAAGTTTGGGGGTTTCATGTAAAACAGATAAAATTGGCATATGAATTTCCGTAATCTGTATAAATAGCAGCACTTTGCAAATAACATCTTGTATAACATTTATATTATACTTGATTAGCTTTTAGTACAAATAGCCATCTTTTGCATAAATAGTAGCAACATGGGGGAACTCTTTGCCTTTAAAATTTGCATCCTTTCTAGATTTTTGTTGCTGATTTTTCAATAGAATAGCTTTTGTAATGATTAATTTCAACTTACAACAAAAGAAATTTATTTATAATATTTGCAGCTTTAAGGCTTATTATCGAGTGTTTTAAAGACCGAAGGAGTTTGCAATATTTTATGGTACAAAGTGTTTATATAAAATACGAGAATTTGGCAGCTTTTAACTTACCTAATATTATTAGTATTTTATAAATAAAACCCCATCATATATAAATATTATTAGTTTTCATATATCATAGGCAAATAAATCTTTCCTAGTTAAAAGTCAGCTAGACTCGCTCCAAACTCCTATTGAAACCCTCATTAAATTGAAATTACAATTGCAATCTCGCCAGGACCATGAAGGGGTTTTATATAAAATGTTAAATATAAACTAAATAATGGAGGAACTTATATATCACTAAATTTATAGTACGTCCAGTTGTAAAAAAAGATGGTAACTCAATTTGTGCAATTCTATATTATAAATGTTAGAATTATAAAACATTATATCCGGCTCCATGGTTTTAAGCGGAGAAAGATATGCGGTCACATCCATCCATTATAATTTATATCCGGCTCCGCACGAGCGCATTGCACGTGCGGGAGAGTATTCCGTAGAACCCACCTGTGTCCTCACTGTTCCTCCCACAACCTCTTCGTTCTCTCCTCCGTCCTTCCGCCGCCGCCGCCGCCTCCTCCGCTGCGTGGTGAAGCATTCGAGGACGCCAGCGATGTCCTTCAGAGCACAAGAGATCTACAAGAAGATCGTTCGGAAGGTGGGAGACTCGGTGCCGGCGGAGGTGCTGGAATCAGTGAGGAAGGGCCTCCCCAACAACAAGCTCGTCATGGGCAGGGCCAAGCGCGGCATCTACGCAGGCCGCCACATCCAGTTCGGCAACAAGATCAGCGAGGATGGCGGCAACAAGTACTCCTTCGATTAACCCCTCTCCCCCCTGTCTCCTCGATTCCGTGATTCCTTTTTAGGGTTCTGTCTGATTTACGTTCTTTGATGTTCTCTTTGGTTTTGACCTTAGCCTGAATGTGTTCAAAATTTGATCTTTTTAAATCTTTTCCATTGCAAGTTCTTAAAATGCTATTGTTGTTTGTATTGGACTTGAGAAACAAAACTGATGCGGTGGTAGAATTGAGCTGTTTTTGAGGATTTTATTTGTTTTTGTTGGGGGAAATAAGTTTTAGTGGTTACAGGACATGGCTTGCAAGATTTTTGTGAAACTGGAATTGTTAGGTTTTTCTATGGTCGCTTCCTTGAATTATATATAACTGTGCTAGTGTTAGTGTATGGAAATGAACGACTGGATTTGCTTTTTCTCATTTTTCGATCTTGTGGTCATCCAGTGGATACAATTATTCTTTTAATTCATTTCGTTTCTCTATCCGTCAATTGCAGTTTATCCCTATCATATCACCTTGAGATGGGTAAGATTGTTATAGAACTTGTAGTAGTTAGTACTTATAGGCAGAATGTGGAAGAGAGGGAAAATTTTTTGGGTGATTGATCCTCGAAGTAACGTCTACGTCTTGCTTGTTGTGGAGGTATCTATCTAGATTTTGAGTGATCCAGAGTTGTTATGTGGGTAACGAGTACTTACGGGTAGGGAAGCAACCGACACTTAAAGAAGATCTTTTTGTTTATTTGGTTGTTTTCCTTATGCCAGTGAATATCTCTCATTTTGACCTAAACAATTGAAGTAGGTTTCAGGACAGCAAAAGAAAATTGTGAATTTGATTGTCTCGATCTTGGGAAAGCCTGTTGTTAGAATTGAAAAATTGCTAGTATGAAGTGTCTACTTAAAATTCGCTGTTAGGCCCCTTGGTGTTTGTTGCACCCATGGATTGCAATATGCTTGCATGTGTGATTTGAGTATAAGCTCGTATATCTTTGCATGTGTCATTATTAAGTTTTTTGTAATTTTCAAAAGGATGTTTCTAATTTATCATAGGATTTATATGCTAGTGATTAGTTTTGATTGTTAAATGGTGTTAGATATTACTAAACTTGTTATGTTTTGGAGCCTGTTTTTTTATAAAATTGAAAGTCCATGATCTTGTATGAAGTGGCTTTATGGTCTAGATCTGAATGCCAAACTAAGAAACATACCTGACACTCGATGATGCTCCAAATCTCACTACTTGATGAGATTTACATCGTAACTAGTCTAGCCTTTTGGGCAGGTTTTCTGTGTGAAATCTGATAGAAATTATTTCTTTATGACATGCTTCATTTTAGTTGCATGTATTTGTTGAAGTTACAACGCCAACATGAATAACACATTGTTGCATTTATCTAAAAGTCTAAATAGAATAACATGTATTGACTCTCTTCATCGAATCATCTCATCCTCCGGCTTTATTTCTTAGTAAGTTTTCAGAAGTAGTTTTGTTTATCATGTGAGTTGTGGACTATCTAAGCGAGCTTAAAGTGCAACTAATTTGTGTTGATTTCTCATTTCTGGCAGTAGTATGACTTGAATCCTTTACAATATCAGTCTGGGGAATATACCTCAAATCTATCATTAGATTTAAACTTTCTTGCTTGGATAAGGGTGATGTTGTCATCATTCCTTTAAATTTGTGATAATGTCAGGAAATTTGCATCACATGCTTATTGCTATTTAAGGGCAATTCTTTATATTATTTAAATCTGTCACTGGTATGATTTATCCCTCATTTTCTGTGCAGAGTCTGCTCATTATACTATCAACAAAAGAACGCAATCTGACATTTCAATGTTCTTGTGACAAAGGTCTAGACGGACATGGAAGCCTAATGTACAAACAAAGCGCTTGTTCAGTTATATCCATGATAGACACATCCGGGTCAAGGTTACAACACATGCTCTCAGGTGCATTGACAAAGCTGGTGGCATAGACGAGTACCTTCTGAAAACACCTTACAATATAATGGAGACGGAGATGGGCTTATTTTGGAAGACCAAGGTTGAGAAGATGTATGAGCAGCTTGGAAATATGGAAGTGGGTTTCTTCTCTCCTGAAGAGGAAGCCAAGATTGAAAAGGGCTTGGAAGAACTCAAGATCGCCAAGAGGGAGGCTCGAAGGGAAGCAAGAAGAGCTCTGGCAAAACAAAGGCAGATAGAAGAAGGAAGAGTCAATAGTAATGAGACAATAGAAGCAAAGCAGATTGAGGAAGGGATGCCTGATAATGTGACGAAGGCTGAGCAAGAGGCTCCTCACCTGTCATGATTGGTGAGCCAACTCATTTATCTTGCTCCGTTCATCCTCTTTAGCCTTATCTAGGTCAATAAAGCTATAGGAGCTCACTATTTTATAGTTTGTAGCAGAATAGAGTTGAAGATGGAAAGCAGGTCATGAGGAGAGGATCAATAAATGCCATCAGAAGCAGAGGGGCCTGACCAAGGCCTCCAAGGTGGAGTTTTCTTTTATTAATCAAATTGGCTTAACTAGGTCAACTCTTTTATAACTGCACGGAACAATGTTGTTGATCTTTTGTATGTAACCGGGCATGATGTTTGGCCCTTAAAGTTTTGACTTAATACCTTCCATATTGGAAGTGTTAATTGAATACAGGATTGATAAATTGTACAGCTATCTTGTTTAGCTGAAAGATATTTCATGGTTCATGCAAGTTTGGCCATCATACTTTGCGTTCATTTATTTTTCTTTTAGATGGATTATTAGACAGTTTTTGAAGCTGTTCTTCTAGCTTGGAGATTTTGTCATGGAAAATTAATTTGATCTGGCGATTACAGCAAAGGCAATTGTCTTGAAGTTATCGTCCTCATCGATCCATAGTTAGGTTGGACTTCAGGTGTTTTGCTTAATCCAGCTTGTCAAACCTGCAGACATGTCTAGTTGAGATGCCCAATTCTCTTCATCAAAGTCAGATTTAGTCTTTTCTCCGACATTTCTTCTTCCAGTTCTTAGCCTTCCTCCATATCACATACGAGAACGTAGAAAATAAGACTAGTTTTGTTAGCCGAGAGCAGCAACATGCCCAAATCGGAGAGAAATTATTAATTCCTCTTCCAAATGATAAAAGTAATTACATTCAATCCTATTGTAAAGTTTATTCTTTGATCTGAGGTAATGATCGGAGGTCGTAACCCAGTTAAAAATGCTACCTTTACTCTTATGCTGGAACTACTCAAAATAGTAAAGATAGATGACCAACATTTGGAATACTCTTGTTACTATAAATCACGTCCAGAACTAGTTTGATATTAACAAAGAATAAGTAGTAGGTTGACAATACACAACGGAGATAAGCCTTCATCTAGCCTAGTTTGGCAAGGACATCATTGATGGCAGATTTGGTTGCTGCATAGTATTTCTCGGCTTCTGGTACGCTCTTGATCTTGGCTGCATGATCAAGCTGACAACAGGATGAGGCAAGAAATGTTAGATAGGCATAAGTTGGAACAATTCAGCTTATTCCTTTTCCTACTTACATATGCTAATGTATTTACCTCATCAATTGTAGCAAAGAGCTTCCCTGTGAGCTCCTTGAGGGGCTTCTTCTCTTCTTTGGGTTTTGCGGAGATGACGGTATTGAGGTCAAAGCGGAGGTAAGAGGCCTTGAGGCGGAGGTCATTTTGGACGTAAGGCCATTGCTTCTTCTCTATCAATTCCTTGAGATTCACAATGTCCTTTGCGGACTCTTTCGCCCTTGCTGCAGCTTCTGCTGGAGGAAGTGGTTGCAGGTAGAATCTATTCTTCAGTGGAAGGTCAAGGTCTCTCGGCTCGTCCGAATTTAGGGTCCCAGCTGTTACATGCAGATTATTACAACATTGAATTATGTATGTATGTGTGTATGCATGTACATACGTATGTATGTATGCATGTACATACGTATGTATGTATGTGTGTGCATTCGCACAAGCATTGAAGTACATTAGATTTGAGTTTGATAGAAGGCTGCTGTGGATGGCACCAGTAAAAGCGTCGTCACTCTACTGGTGGGCAAAAGTCAAAATTCTCAAGTGCATCCACCATTAGAGGTTTTGGCTTTCAAACTGGCATATCATTTCATTCTTTGATGTAAAGTTTCTATCTAAACAATAAGTGTAGAAACTTTTGATGAAGATATTTGACTGCTAAAGAGAGTTTAGTGTAGGACAAACACAGTAAAATTTGTAAATTTCAAACTCTATTCAAATTTAAACTCTTCATGCAGTTTAAAAGGCTTGAAAAAAAAATCATCCAATTCCATATTATAAAAACCATCCATTTTTATTTTTTTATTTTTTTTTGTAAGACACAGTTTCAAATTTCTTTCAAAAGCACAATATTCACCAGAAAAAAATTCCCATCAGTGCCTTCATTCGGTTGCATTATTTCAAAAGAGGAAAAGAATCATGGAGGAAAAGATAGCAAGGGATTTAGAAAATAAATCTAGAAAAGATTGATATCGTAGGAGAATGAATGGGCCGGAGCACTTACGGAGACCACCGGAGGGTGGGGGAGGTGGGCCGACCTTGATGGCCTTCGCCTCGGCGAGCGCGGCCTTGACGACCGCCCCGCCGGCCAACGCGGCGGCTACGAGCCCCAGCACTGCTCGGCGCCCACTCTGAGCCACGCCCACTCCCTCGCCCTCTGCCGGACCTTGCTGGGCCCTCACCGTGAGTCCGGCACGGCCCACGGACACCCGGTAGTTTCCCGGCAGTGCCAGCCGGCTCGAGCCGCTGAACTGGAGGCTTCCCTCCAGTACCGCCGGAGACGAGCCGCGTAAGCCAGCCATCGACGCCATAGCTTGCGCCATTTCCTGATCCTCTCTCTCTCTTCGTTTTCGAGAAAGGAAGGCGTGTTTTATTCGGGCAGCAGGCGGGGATGCCTTATCCGCCCATTAAAGAACTGGATAAGTTGGGAGCCACTGAGTGATGGACACGTGTCCGACCTTGTGGTCTGGTGTATCAGCGTATCAACAAGTTGGATTGGGTTGCTCCAGGACCAATAGGAGCTCGACAAGTGTCTGGCGGCTTGAACCTTGTAATTTTATGCATTCCTGCCACCATGCATGTTTTCAATCAATTAGATATCTGAATTCCATTTAATACAATGCCAAATAGAGTTTTAGGTTTAAGCTTGTTTGGCATTGTTTTTAGAGGACCTCAAAATACATTTCGAAGGACTAGAAGCTTTTTTTGGATGATTGCGTCTGTAACAAAGTATTAGGCACACATATTATGTATTATGGGAGTATTATATTTTAGTCAAGACAATGCTGCTTTGAAACTAGTTTGTCATAAGAGGAGGTGGATATAGCTTGACTTGGCATGACTGAATTGATGAGGAAACCTTCAAGCGCCCACCATGATTTTTTAGTTCACTAGTGAATATTGGTAATTGATGAATTGATTTTTGTGTCATGCGCACGCATATTTTACTCGATGTTATATCATTCAATTAAGTTTCAAGCTAGTCTTAGGCTCTGTTTGGGGGAGCTGTTAGTAGTAGAGCTTTTGGAAGTAGAGTTGTTGGAAGTAGAGCTGTTTGAAGCAGAGCATTTATAAAAAGCTGTTTGCTGTTTGGTAGCTACATTTCTAAAGTGCTGTGGCACTTTAGCATGTGTTTGGTAAACAAACTGAGAAAATACTTTTATGTGACAAAATGATCATAAAGGACATTACCAGTATTATATAATAGAGCATGATAAAATATAATATGTATTAATACATAAATATATGATATAGTATAATATTAATGTAATATAATATAATATTATTATAATATAGTACTATAACATTATGTATTATAGAATAATAATTTAATATAATATTAAATTATTTAACATAACATATCAATGTATTATGATATAATATAATATAATATTATATTTATAGTATAATACAATAATAAATATATGAAATATTATAATTATTAGTGTAAATTAATTTTTCATCATTCTAATGACCATTTATCTCTCTAACAAATAGAGAAAAAGGAAGAAGAAGATTGAGAGGGAAAGGGAGAAAGGAAGAGGCAGGATAAGGGTCTTGGGAGAAAAAGTGTGATTTAAATGGAAGTATTTTGGTCCAAAAAACAGCTTCCCGACAAAGCTGAAAACAGCATTTTCGGAAAGCTTCAAATTGGAGTTTCTCCCCAAAAGCTGTTTTCAGCTTCCCGCAAAAGCTGAAACAGCTTTCCGAAAATTTTACCAAACATCATTTTTTATATAAAAGTACTTTTAGAGGGGCAGAAAGTGTTTTTTGGCCCTCCAAAAGCTCTCCCAAATAGGGCTTTAATCTGTTGAGTCTTAACTTCTCATATGACTCTTGAGTAAGATAATAGACTGATCTGGTAACAATGGTTTCAATAAACTTTTCCTTGAAAAGGAGTGCTCTTAAGAATTATTCGAAAAATTGTGGAGCCATATCATTTTGATTTTTTTATTGCATTTCTCTGGGTTATGAAAGACGTATACATTTTCAAGCAATAGCTGAGGAGGTTGGACTTGTCTCCTGACAAAATAAAATCAGGAAAACATGCATGGCAATTTTCAAGAAGCCATGAATACATTATTCCCCTTGGTTATGTCCAGTGGCCAGACCCAAGATTGTGAACTAGATGATCAGTCACACCCTTCCTCTGCCCGGAGGAGTTATTGGGTTCAAGTCGTGACTGGTGTTGCATACATGAGTATTTTTAGTCTGGTAATTTACTCCCTACCGCCCCAATAAAAAGGTTCGGTGATCTGCTTTGATAGATACACTCTTCTTACAATGCGATAACCTGATCATGATTGGAAAGAGGAATATTGTGAACTGGTTCCAAAGATTCCTCGTCTATGACACTACATCAAAGCGGACTTTTGTATATGTCGAATTATTTGTTATGCTTTTTTGGTAGTACAGAATTATTTATCGTTCAATTAATTGAATACATTTGATGTTGCTGGCTCTGCGTGTTCTCCTCCAGTTAAATTCCTTGGATTGCAAAAAGATGCACTGCACCGTGAGCAACAGGCGGACCGTTAGAAGAATCCCTCTTTCTGCCTGGGGAAAATTTATCAGTCAGACCTTTCTTGGTTTGTCTATGAACCATGAAGCCACCAAGCATGCAAGTGTTTTATTAAATGATTCCTTGTTATTTGATTAAAATGGAGATTTCTAGAGCTCGGAAGATTTCCTATTGACAGGATAATGATAATGCTACAATTTAACTGTTGAATTAGTATAACATTTACGCCATTCGGGCCATCACCTCCTTGAGAATAACTTCTGTATCTCCATAGCATGACTGTGTCAAGGAATCACTCTTCTTCTTCACGGCCTCTTCAAGCTGTCAATTGATGGTAATTTACTTGTTAGATTGTTCGCCCATAGAAGTCTTGACTTCATTAAAATTATAGAAAGTTTCTGTTATTTTACTTGTTAGACTGCTTTACGTATACGTGAAGTTGGAGCAAATTTAATGCAAATCATTGTTCTGAGGACAAACTTCTAATGTAGGTTGGGTCAAGCAATGAAAAAATATATATAAAGTGTTCAGTGCTCACCTTTTCGACACTGTCAAACAACCGGTTGGCGAGATCGGTGAGGGGCTGCTTCTGCTCCTCAGGGGCTGCAGAGATTAGCTTATCGAAATCGTAGTACATGACCGTGGATTTCAGGCAGAGGTACTTCCTAACGTAGTTCCAAGCTTCCTGCCCCAGTAAGTCCCCCAGAGCCAACAGATCAAATGCATAGTGCTTCAGCCTGTAAGGAATTATCTGGGGGCCTAGTTTTGCCATGTAGATCCCTTTCCTCAGGAAGGAACGCGTGCCTGTCTCCTTATTGGCAATCCCTGCAGGGGGGAATAGTCTTCGTTAGCCATGTCTATCTCGTATCTCCACTCTTTTCAGCAGCGAAGATGCTGTGTTCTAGAGGTTTTACGACCAGGAAAGCAGGTGAGATGAAAAGAAACCTAATAAGATGATGCAATGGATGAAGAAACATACTGCTGGTGACAATTGGAGATGGTATCGGGCCGGTTAGCCACAACCCATTATTCTCCGCTTCAGCACGCGAAATTCCAGTACTAAGTAGATGAAAGAGTGTGACAGCAGCAAGGCCTACAGAAGCTCTCCTCGAAACTTGCAAGGAGATGCCGCTGCTGCTATGAAACTGTAACTGAGATTCTTGGAACACATCTATGCTTTTGTTAGCAAACACCATTAGTCTTGATGACCCATGGTTTGGTTTCCAATTCTTTAACAGCCTGGCGGGAAGGATTTGGGAAGTTCCACTCAGATTAGACACAGCAGCAGCCATGGATTTGGAGGGAAGAAAAGTGGCTTGTAGAGGGATGTACGCAAGGCTGTTTAGTGAATATAGTTCTGTTTGTGAGGTTATCCATTGAAGACTGAAGGCTACCGACCACTCATTTCATATCTATATGGAGAGCCAAAAGGGTGGCTTGGGACTTCAGCTAAAGAACAAATTGGGCTGTAGACAATAATGAATGCACTATTTTTGTCATATTTGTATAGTTGTTCCTCTATAATCGTAATCGCTTCATATGTTAAAACTTTTAATAAAGCTCATGAATTTTTGCATATCTTTTAGTAGTTCCGGCAAAGTTACTACTACAATTATTTAGAGAAGCTTAGTTTAATGCTCAGAAAAGATAAGGAAGAATTTGCTTGATTTTCTAGGTCGGTAGAATCTAAGGTTCTACTGATGTGGGACTATGTTACTTAACCATCATGTTAAGAGACTTATTATTCGATTCCAATATATCCCTCCTTGCCATGCACATTAATTTTCCAAGCAATTTCAGAAGACAGTATATGATCTGCCGATCTTATATGAAGCATGTGATTTAGGGCTTGCAGGAAATAAAAGGTTCAGGAATTTTAACGTAACTCTTCCCAGGATATTACGTATACCGATTTATGAGAAGCATGGGGGTTAAGAACTCATAAATAATTAAAAGTCCAGCCAGTGGCTTTTACATAATTTATCAGCAGATTCCATTTAACTGAAGTCGGGCATGTAACTGCCGATTCTTTATGAAGCTTCTGACTTAGAACTTCAATAAGCGTTCAACCAGGGAGTTTCGCAATTTTTCTCAGCGCAAGCTCCAATTTGGGACGAGTTAGTTTGACCCCCGCGCACCCCATCTCTCTCATGAATGCCTCCCCTCTTCTCAAATCTCTCGACTTCCAACCCAGAATCCTCCCGCCTTCGTTCCTTTTCTCTCGATATCTCCGTTTATTTGGTGCTCATTCGGTAGAGAGAGCTATAACAGAGCCTCTGAACTCCCTCCAATGCGGGCATCTGCTTCAAATCGTCACCAACTCCAAATCACTGGAGAAAGGGCGGAAACTCCACGCCCACATGGTCTCCTCCGGCGTCCTCCTAGACAACACCTATCTAAGCACCAAGCTATGCGCTATGTATGCTATCTGTGGGGGCATGGCCGATGCCCGAGTGGTATTCGATGGAATATCCCTGAAGAACCCCTTTTTGTGGAATGTGATGGTCAGGGGATATGCTTGCAATGGTTTCCCCCTTAAAGCTCTTGTCTTGTATCGTGAGATGCTGAGATCCGGCAAAAAGGCAGATAATTTCACGTACCCATTTGTTCTGATGGCTTGTGGTGATCTATTGCTCATTGAAGTTGGTAAAAGAACTCATTCTCGGATAATTGTTTGTGGGTATGAATCGGATGTTTATGTTAGTAATTCTCTTATCTCGATGTACTCAAAATTTGGAGAAATGGAACTTGCTCAGGCGCTATTTGATAAAATGCTGGCAAAAGATTTAACCTCTTGGAACACAATAATTTCGGGTTATGCGAAGAATAATGACTCGGGAAGGGCTCTAGCGGTCTTTGCTGTTCTGGCTATGCGTGGGGGGGGAATGGACCGAGCAACTCTTCTTAGCATATTGCCTGCCTGTGCCAATCTGGCGGCATTAAAGCAAGGAAAGGAAATACATGCTTACACGCTGCGAAATAGTTTGGAATTTGATGAGTTTGTAGTTAATGCTTTCATTGATGTCTATGTAAACTCTGACTTTATAGCTGGTGCGAGGTGTTTGTTTGAGAAGATAAGTCGGAAAGACACAGTGTCATGGAATTCCTTGATTTCTGGTTGTGCTCGTCATGGTGATGCTGTTGAAAGCTTAAAATTTTTCCGTCGGATGAACTCTGAAGGCATGGTTCCTGATGAGTTTACTCTTGTATCAGCGCTTGGTGCTTGTGACAGGATAGCAGCATTGCAGTTTGGCAGGAGTTTCCATGCTTATCTCACTAGAAAGGGATTTGATAACAGGGTCATCTTGGGGACTGCTCTTATAGATATGTATGCTAAGTGTGGAAGTTTAGATTGTTCTCGTCAAGCTTTTGATGAGATGCCAATGAAAAATCTGGTTTCTTGGACTGCCATGATTTCAGGATATGGACTTCATGGAAGGGGAAGGGAGGCTGTTGCTTGTTTCAATGAAATGAAGACAAAAAATATTGGAGCAGACAAGATTACATTCACCTCAGTTTTATCAGCATGTAGCCATGCAGGACTGGTGGATGAGGCTAAGGAGATTTTCCACCAAATGTCAAAGGATTATTCAATAAGCCCCAGTTTTGAGCACTATTCATGTATGGTAGATGTTCTTGGAAGAGCTGGCCATTTAGATGAAGTGTACAAACTAATTTTGGACATGAATGTGGAACCTAATGTTGATGTTTGGATAGCTTTTCTTTCTGCTTGCCGCATTCATCACAATGTTGAGCTGGCAGAAATTGCTTCTCACAATGCTTTTCATCTTAACCCTAAGGGCATTGGTCCTTATGTTTCCCTTTCCAACGTATATGCTGTGGAGAAGAGGTGGAGTGATGTAGAGAGAGTGAGAACCACAGCAAGGATGAATGGACTGAAAAAACCACCTGGTTGCAGCTTCATTGAGTTGGATATGGAAATTCATAGGTTTTTGGTTGGAGATAAGTCACACCCACAATCCAAGACCATATATGCCAAGTTGGATGAATTAAGACAACAATTGAAGAAAGCTGGATACATCCCCGATACCAGTTCAGTGTTTTATGATGTTGAGGAGGATGTGAAGGAAAACATGCTCTGGGATCACAGTGAAAGGCTGGCCATTGCTTTTGCTCTATTAAATACATCTCCTGGAATGACTATTAGGATCACAAAGAACCTTCGGGTATGTGGGGATTGCCACACAGCAACTAAACTAATTTCCAAGCTTGTCAGTAGAGAAATTGTTGTGAGGGATGCCCATCGGTTTCATCACTTTCGCAATGGATCTTGCTCCTGTGGTGATTATTGGTGAACTTATGCTTGATGGCAAGTCAACTTTTATTGAAGGATCAGCAAATTTCGTAAGCCGATTCTTTTTATTGCTCGCTAAATCATTCTTCATAATCTGGATTTCACTAATATTAGTAGGTGCACAACTAATGATTCTTTCCCCTAATCCATCTGTGCTTATATTGTATTACGATTTTGTCTTTACTATATTGTGTAGCATATTTCTTTCCTAACCATATAACTATTTAACTTTTTAGTTAAACTTCTTTACCTCTAGAATGATTCCCCCTTTATATTCTCTAGACTCTTTGAACTGTATAGTGTTATTGTTTTTCAAAACTTCTTCAGCTATATGCTGATGCAGAAAATGCTCAACTTTTCTTCGTACTCTAGTTTCCCCTCTTCTTTTGTTGCGCATGTATGTGTGGGGGATCTGTTTATTCAGTAATTCTCTGGTTGCCTAACTTAGCTCCCTGCTTTCTGAGTCTGAATGGTGTCTCTAAATGTCCATGGAGAATTTGAAAACCACCAGGCACCGCTTGCACTTTTCAAGAACATATAGATTAACTAAATTTTAAATGTTTCGGAGCAACGAAATTAAAATATTGACTTCAAAATCCAATTGAATATTTTTCAGCATCTATGACACCCTAAAGTTTCTTCAGAAAGAGTGGCACAGATCTATTCCAAATATTTGAGCTTAAGCTACCCATTCAAATATACCAAAATGTGCAGTAATATGATGTGAAAAAAATGAAAAGAAAAGCCATTCAGAATATCAAATGGGAACAAACATCGAGAAAATTTGATCAACCCTTATTCACATGGCATTTAGTCAATACTCGTACATAAATATGACTAGCGAAAAGTATGAAATAGCATTAATAGCGTCACTAGGATGCTTATTCATGGCGACCTCACTCTGAAGGATCTTGATTCAATATCGAAGTTACTTTGTTGAATAATTCATCTACAAAATCAGCAAAATCACCACCTACACTCATATCTGTTACTGGATCAAATGGGAATGGCTTCATTGGTTCTGTGGCTTCCAGCATATCCTCAATTGGTATTTTTGGCTTTGATCTTTCCATAGGTTTAATGAGTTTGAAATACTTGCTTGGATCTGGACAGTAATCCTGAAACAAACAGATATGATTCAAACTACAATCTATCTTTTAGCTAATTAATTGCTTATACTCTGTTCTGGAACATCCTATGATTCTGAAAATGGAGAAACAGCCTTGAAGGAAGAATTTTACCTGATCAGCGTGCATTTTCCTCACAAATGTCTTAAATATTTTGTAATTTTTGCCCTTTAATAGTTCATCTGATAGTCGGAGATATGTCACTGCAGTGACCCTCAGCTTTGGAGGCCCATCTCTGTTGACACCATTTGGCCTACAATTCTTCAATATCTGGTTATAGGCTTTCCTATCATATCGGTTAAGTGCATTCTCACATGCGACTTCAATGCCCTCTCTCCATCCTGCGCTTAGTACCTGACATAATTTTTCAACTATCTCATAAGTCCTATTATCAAACCATATACTAGGTTAAGTGCTTGGCATATTTATACCTTCTACATTTACCATTGCTTTACCTGCTGAACTAGTTCCTCAGGCCCACTCATAGCTTCTGCAGTTTGCTCAGAATCTCTCATCTCAACACAAGTAAAGTTCAAGATAGCATCATGTCTAGTAAGCATTCTTGCTATGGTTCTGTAGCCATCTCGATTGTTTAAGTTGTAGTACCCTGCAGTAAGCTCTGCTGCATGGTTGTCAACCCTATACCACCAGTGGATGCCAGAAACCTGTCATGGTAATAAACAACCTTATATATCACTGTAAACAACAGTAGTCAGCAGTTAAATACTAGTACAAATTTAAATGGAGTTCATACTTTGGCTGCAAGCTTGGTTTTGCATCCTAAGAAGGCCTGATTGGCTGCATCAAGAATCTGATCTCCATGTTCTATCAACTTGTTGGAATACCAAGTTAGGAAAAAATTTCCTCTCTCTGTAAGATATGTCCCATGTTCTGCAAAGAACTTTGTCGAATCAGGTGTGTCCTTGTATTCTCCTGCATCATCTGGCAGTTCCCATTCAGGGTGTCCTGCCTTTGTTGCTGCCTCTTTGAAGTCCGCTTGGAGATATTTGTCGTAACACTGCAAGATTTTTAAAAATATGTTTTCTCAAAATGAATTTTATAAATATGTTTTGAATCCTTATATCCCTCTTATTGTATTCTTACTGAAAAGGAACGAAAAAACATTGCACAAGAAATTCAGTGATGACTCATACAAGCATTTTGAATGCAATCCAGATATCCAATCCAATTAAAAAAAGGTCCCATTTGTTAGGTCACTTAATCCTTTCATGCCACTTAAGACAGCTTGCAATTTAGTTAGGAGTCTTTGTTGCAATTATTTCTGCTCTAACTTATGAGTCCTGTTTGGCCATTTGTTCTTGACTTCATGCCATTTTTTTTTTTTTATGATAAAACCGGATTCTTCTTATAGATCTGTGATAGATCTGTGATATATCTATAATTAGCTTCTACCTATCTCCAGTTTTCCTTGATCTACATGTGGAAGTCTGGACTTGCCCTTAACATATTTGTGATTCTTCTGGACGCCATTCGCAAATTTTTAGACTAATATAAGGAATTTTCTTTTTGTTGATGATAGAGTACAAAAAACTAATAATCGAAATCATACCTGAAATTCTCCAATGCCTGGAAAAACCCATCCGTGGCGCTGTGGATAGGAGGGGTATCTTAGCTCTCCAGCAGGGCCAAGGCCCACCTCTATGTCTGTGATCAGACCAGCTTCCAAGAAATCTGCCATGTTTTCTCTGTAGCTCTTCATGTAGTCACTGTAGAGCTGTCATAACAGAAAAACAAACTGTATGTCCAATACTTGACCCTCTAATTCATGCTTGATTAATAACAAGCTTCACTCCATACAATTACAGAGAGCTGTAACATGCATAAACATTTTTTCTGAAAACAACTCCAGAGTATCTTCTTGTCATAAAATTCTCCAACTTAATACCAAATATATCAAGCACATATGAGAATTTTGTCAAAAAGTTTTTGTTGGCTCAATTATGGAATAAACATATCTTGATACTCATTGATTTCATTAATGTCTTGTTAATTAAATTAAATCTTTCTTTTAGTTTTGAGAAAACCTGCATATTTTATCAAGATGTCGCGAATAATTATTTTATTTATTTCTATGTTTTTTCTCTTTAGTCTCTCTTTTCTTTTTTATGCCTTTCTATTATAAAAAAAACAAATTCTAATATTTTTCTGTTAGATGATTAATGTGTTTGAAATGTGAATTCTCAACAAATAAGATATGACTCTGTACTTAGTTTTCTTGAACACTCAAGGGTCCAAGGCTCTTGTCATTTTCTTTTCTTGAAAATAAATTTTGCTATTTAAAGAAGTTAAGATCTGATAAGGATGTCTCCAAGTAAGATAAGATCATACAGTTACAACAGAGATCTAAACTTTGAGAAAGGTTGAACATCTGAATGTGGCTAACAATTCTGAATTTGACTTGAAACTATCTAGAGAACTCAGTTAAAATTAAGATGCAATACACTTTGTGTAGTATAGCTTCACATTCTATGTTGGATTTGGTCTAGTAATATAAATTTTTTTTTTCAGGGAACTTTAGTGTTTTATAAATTAAATAATTTCGTATCAACTCACAGAACTACAATGCCTAATACCTAACGTAGAAAACTAAGGCAATTGTCATTACTTAATTGGAAAGCCTAAAATAGAAAATATCAAGCCCTATAATTTCTCTCCAAGTAAAAGTGGAAAAAGAAGGTAAAATTAATCCAGCTATTCATTAAATAACTTGATCTTGATTTGAGAACAAAAGCATTTTGATCGATCAAACCTCTACTGCAGTGCGCCCTCCAAAAAGGGGCTGGTTATCCACTCCAATGGTGAGATACTCTTCGTTCCTTGTGCCTGCTCTGTTGGTGTAGAAGATATCCGGGTCTTCCTTACCAATATCACGAACCCACTGAGGTATCAGGGTGTTGACGATGTCTCCTACATTCCCACCACATTGATGGAATGACATGATGACCTGCAACTTGAGCCCTTCTTCCCTGACCATCTGGCACAACTGCCTGTAAGCACTCCAATCATATTTCTTCGGACCCTCGGCTTCAATGATTCCCCACCAAACATCCACCATGACACCATCCACATCTGCTGCTTTCAGCTTCTTGAGCTGATTCCTGAGCTCTTCGGGCTTCTCCAATACATTCTCAGCTGCGACAACACCCAACTGTTGGAGAGGTTCAGATCAAACAAGCAGATCATTGCTGCAACAGAAACAGTTGATAAGAGAACTTACTGGGAGCATCACATATACTGGAACGTAGTTGGCTAGCATCTTCTCCTGTTGTGTGAGAAGGGTTGGCATCTGCATGGTTTGTGTTTGGAGAAAAAAGAAGTTAGCATCTTCTCCTGTTGTGGTGAGTGCTTGCCCTTATGCCTGCACTTCCTTCAGCATTTATTATAATAACTAAAGTTTAGATTATAAGAGAGAGAGAGAGAGAAGATGAAAGTGGTTGATAAGTATGTGATTGACTTAGATCATGATGTTTAACAGAACAAATGAATGCTGTTCTTTCTCCAGGCTAGAAAGCAATGTGGGTACCAAACCCAGTTGGCGTTTACAGTAGATTGTCGCATGCTTTTAAGACAGTGATGGTTCCGATGCCCAGCTGTGTGTCATGAAATGACCTTATTCCTAACAGCAACTACTTGATGCAATGGGCACATGTTCCAGTTTATACAACTTACTCGGTGTATAGACACAGAAGACTGTCTTTTAAAGTTGACCCTCCTGCCAATCAAATGTGGCGACCATGTCAATGAAACAATGCATTGCAATAGCAATACTATCAGGAAAAATTACCCTGTTTTCTGGAGACATGCTTATGCTTGAATCCTCAGACGTGACAGCCTGAGGAGCTCCAACCCTCTTCGACATGGTCTGACCGCCCAACAAGAGACTATCACTGGTGTCTACCTTCCTTGATCTCCCTGTAGAAAACTCTTGCCGATCTCTCACCTGAATTCTCCAATGGAACTCCGGCCTTGGTGACCAAGTTCTCTTCTCTAAGCCACACAAGTACGAGATGCTTGTCATTGTGAATGATCAATACCTGTTCCCCAACTCTCGCAAAAGAACTCAGTTCTATTCTTCTATGCTTTGGAAAGGAACAAGTCGACTGAACTTATACTTACAGCCATGAGAGAATAAGTGGCGGGTATGATTCTTTTCTTGTAAAAATCTACAAAGCGTTGTATGGTTTGATTCTATTTCTCTTTAGTTTGTGATGCACGTTAATCTCGAACATCCACATGTATTTTTCAAGTTCCTGCTTACTGTAGTCTCTAGCATGCAGATGAAGACAAGAAGTCTATTTTTCAAGAGAGAGATGCAATGCATATGCTCCGTCCATTTTATTACTACCACCCATCCATATTATACTGATCTTTTTCCCGTTATCTTCTCTTTTACTTTGATACCTTCCATTATCTTTCAAGGCAAGGCAATGCAATGCCATTGAGGGGCTAGCTCAAGCTAGTCCCTGCTCAGCTTGGCAAGGAGACTGAGGTCTGCAAAGCTTTCAATCAACAGATCTCAATCTGGCAGCTTAACATTTTATTATTTAATAAACACTTATCCATTAGATCGATATTGACAATCAGATAAATAAGTTTCAATGATTTATTTTGTTAATAAGTAACATGAAGTTCAATCTATTTTGGAGCTGAAACTACACTAGCTACTTGGCAATTTTAAGAGCTCTCTTTCTTATTTTCTTCTCAGGGGAATGATAACATCTATCAGAAAATCATTTTTGATAAATACAACAATAAAATGTGAGAAATGCCAGCCATTGGACCCAAATGTTACTTCGCAAGCACTAGAATTCATTGTGATCATAAATTAGGTAAAGAAGGGTGAAAACAAAAACACGAATAAAAGCTGAGCCTATACAATCTCCTGGTTGCTAGGAAACTTCAGTGATGGAAATTTTTCACGCGTTTACAAGTGAGATATTTCCCCATGAGCTGCGTCTTAGCTTTTAATTTGGGCTTAGACAAATCTTTCCTCTTCGCTCCCTTTTCTTGAATTTGATGTAAAGATTCCTTTCTTTTCCTTCTCATTTGGGTTGTGGTGGCGTAATGTAGTGTGGGAAAAGTGGACTTAGCATACCAGTTGATGTGTGTTTTTTTGTTTGTTTGTTTTGTTTCCCTCTTATTAACTTCTGCATTGAGTTTTTCCTTTCTTTTTAGAA
Organism: Phoenix dactylifera; assembly: GCF_009389715.1. Lineage (NCBI taxonomy): Eukaryota > Viridiplantae > Streptophyta > Magnoliopsida > Arecales > Arecaceae > Phoenix > Phoenix dactylifera. Next base: position 23,316,675 of record NC_052395.1, on the reverse strand, counting down.
AATTTGTTTTTCTCTAAAATTTTAGCAAACCTATTTCATGGGACCAGTTTTTTTGTTGTGAACGATCGATAATCTAATTTTATCATGTCATTTGGCACTGCTGCAGTGTGCCAACGTGGGATCTTGTGTTTTAATTTATTGTGGTGTTTGTTTTTTTTTTTTTTTTTTTACCACAACTACATTAATGTACTTGTAAAAAAAAAATCTCTCGATTGCTATTAAGATCTGTATGCATCTTGAGAGTTAGGAACTTGGATTACGAATTCGAGTTTTATTGCAACGTGCATCTTGGTAATTGGGACCTAGAAATGATATGAGATTAAAAATCTCTTTTTTTTCCATTTTGAGACTACCAAGAACATTTCTGCGAAAATTAGAATTTTTGGTGTGGGCATGAACGCAGCAAGACTAAACTACAACACTTGGAAACTTCTGTTCATTGGCTGGATAACCTACATGGCCTGCTCGAACCTGAATCTTTGATGCAGGAAAATTTTCAGACTCGATGTAATCCATTTTGGCCGCTATGAGAGGATTGGACAGGATACAAGAGCGAGACCTGTTATATCGGAAGCCGAGTCGTAGGACAAACTTTCAGAGGCTATAACTTAATCATATGACATTTGATTGAGATGATCTTTTTTTAAAAAAATAGATCAGTTTTTCGAGATCTACGATGTAACATCATGCCCTTCAGGAGATGGTGCCTTTAGTGATCAAGCTTAAATTTTATTTTTTAGGATCGGAAACGAGCCAGTCAAACTGGAAGCTTTCTTTCCGGGTAAGTTTTAATTAGATGTATCTCTCCATCTGAGAAGAGTTAGGCAGATTGACAGAATGAAAGAGTTGATGTAGAAATTGATATATACCATCTAAAGAATTTTAGCTTTTTCAAGTTTACAAGTTTATTCCTACTAGTGATATCTATTATACGAAAAAGAGTCATATTAGAATAGGAAGAGCAATCCGATTCGAATTGTGCAAGGGCGGACCTTACCGTTTTAAATAGAGACTGTGAACCTCATTTTTTTATCATCAATAAAATAAAAGGGGACTTAAACCTTACTTTCACAATTTTTTCATTTTTTTCTATTTTTTTTTAAGACATTCAAGTTGAATGGGTTGAGAAAAATCTTCCTTCGGATCAAGCCTTTTAGGCGATCTCAGGCCAAAATTTTAGACCCACCGAGCTAGTTCATCTTTGGAAATAGGCCCATCTAGCCCAACCTTATTTTTTATTTTGCGTATTTTGTTTGTTTATGTTTAACATGTTTGTAGACTTAATTAATAGTTATTGTTGGTAGGTGAACTTAATAATATAATATACACATTAGGATTGTTGGTAATATTTAATTATTTATATTTGATATTTTAAAATATTTTAAATATTTTTTGAAAAATAAAAAATTGCCATGGAACTCAAGGTCCGAAGCCCGAGTAAATTGGACTTGGGCCAGAAGGTAGGCCGAAAGGTCAAATTAGGCTCGAGCTCGTGCTCGGCCCCACCTATAAACGGGTCTACTTGGAGTAGAGATCATTATTTTATTATAATTATGCATCGGGTGTGGGGCAAAGGGATTGATGTGGCCCATCTCAAATACTTCCAGGGAAGGAACTTTATCTTCCGGAGTCAAGGATAAAATCCTAAAGTTTGAACCCTTGCTAGTTAATTGAATTTGAAAATTTGGCATCCATCTAAAAGCAACACTATTTTGAGAAAATAGTGTGGAATCATTTCCTTTGTTGCAATATGGTGCATCAAAGAGAAGGATATATCCTTCTTATTGTGATTGCTGCTCAGAAGTACTGTTAGCCATGTTCTTCTTGAATGCCTGAATGCATGCTAGGTGTGGCCTCTTGGTAAGACCCTTGATCTCTTCTCATCATTAGATACATCAATGAGTCATTTGAAGGATCAAGCCCGAAGCAGTAAGTAGATAACAAGATGATCACTATCTATTATGTTATTTTTCATATTTGATTGTCTAGGAACAGTTGCACATTTGAGAATGCAGATTAGAGCCCGTAGGTTGCTTTCATGAAAGCTAGACTGAAAGTTTCAGAATTCATCCATGCAACTGCCTCTAAGTAGTTTCTGAGAGCTAGGAAAAATTTCTGTTATCCTTCCACAGTTTTTGATTAACTGGATATCTAACTCGGCAGCCCAGGGGCAATGACTTTCACCCGCTTCTATTGGACCATTGGAGGATTTTCTCATTATCGATGTCACTTGAAGCTACATGCATATAGAGGCTAATAATGCAGAAGATTTTGAATAGCTTCCCATGTAGATGAATCACGCAGGCTCTATACTCCTGAATACCATCATATCCCTGCCTGCTTTGCTTCGCCATTGGTTGTACTCAAAACTCTAATGGATGCATCTATACCAGTGCTTCGTAACACCGATGCCTTGCCAAAAATAGGAATGATGTGGCTTAGAGTACTAACTTGGGTATATATGTGTTTGCTTGAGTTAGTTTAAGGACTAATATAGAAAAGCAAAGGAGGGGCTTGAGGATGTCATCATAGAAAAAGGTATACCAACACCTAGCTTGGCAATGGTTTAGTAAATTAGGTGGCAAATTACAACATGAGCCATCTTTTGCTATTTTGGCTTAGGGGTTCTAAAATTAGGTTTGAGTTTCAGTAAGATTTCATGGGTTGGGTCTAGTTTTTAATCAAATCAAATGATCAGGTGATCCAGGAGGACCATCAGATTCAACATGGATTACTTTGGCCACTACGAGCAGGGTTGGACAGGATCCGGGAGCAAGATCTGCCACATCAAGAAGTCGACTTGCAAGTCAAACTTTCGGAGACCATAACTTGGTCATACGACATCCGATTTAGATGATTTTTTTTTTAAAAAAAATAGAAAGTTTTTCAAGTTCTACAATGTGACACCATATCCTTTAGGGGGCGGCACCCCTAGCGATTGATCCCAAATTCTATCATTTGAGATCCGAAACAGTCCGGTCAAATTGAAATTTTTCTTTCAGGTAAGACTTTGACCATGCATAACTCTCTATTTGAGAAGAATCAGGCGGAGCGACATAAGGCAAAGTTGATGTAAAAGTCAAGTCTATCTCCTCGAGATTTTTCGATTTTTGTAGAAGATTTTTACTAGAGATGTCTATTTTTTAAAAAAAAGAGTCCTACTAGAATTAGGAAGAGAAATCCGACTTAAATTGTGTTAGGGTGGCCCTCACATTATAAATAGAGGTTATGTACCTCATTTTTTCAATCATTAATGAAAGAAAAGCGAATTTAAGCCCTATTTTCGAGATTTCTCCATCTTCTTCTAGTTTTTTTTTTTGAAAAATTCGAGTTGAGCGGTTTGAAGAAAATCCTTTTTCTTCTCGATTGGATCATCAGGTCAAGATGAATTAGATCGAATAAAGTTTGTCTCTTTTTTATCTAGATTGGTTCGGATCATAAAGAGCAGTAATCATGACTGTCTTTAGGTCAGGTTGGGTTTGGACAAGTTGGCTGGTCATGTAGTGTAGGTTATAAGTTTGGTGACATCAAGTCGAGCCAAGAAATAAATGGACAGGCTCAGGTAGTTCAAGCCTGCACAAAATATTCTTCTAACTTTATTGCTACTCGAGTTTGGATATTGGAGGAAAAAAATATGCCTTTAGATTTTTTTGTTTTTTTTTTGGAAAGAAAAAACACGAAATCGCAAATAACATAATCTTGTTCATGTCGAAAAGTTGTAGATGACAGTGAGTTGTAACTTATGGTACAATACAGATGAATTCGATTATAATTGAAAGGTAGAATTATGTAACATCAGTTTTTCTCCTTTTTTATTCAATACCACTCAAAATTCAACCATGGCATTAGAGAATCTTTGTATGAAAAAATGAATTAGTGTGGCATTAGAGAAAATGGGCGTACCACATAGTAAAAGCTTCCGAATGATTATTCAAAACAATATGAAATTCTGATAATAAACTCCAAGGACCATACAACGCAAGTTGACGCTTATGCATATTATTCAAATGAATATGAAAGTTTGATTAAAAAAGAAGAATGTGAAATTTAATTGAAGCAATGTTAGAAGTACTTTGCAAAACACACCTTTTGAATTGCGTGTACCGGAAACATCCAATGTGGGACTAAACACATATCTGCATAAGTGCTCGTCAGGCTAAGGGTTCAAATTCATTCAAATCTAATCACAACCACTATGATCGGTTCGTGGTTAGTGACACCATTTGTAATAATCTAGGATCTCACCTAAAAAAGGTAGTTAGAAAGTATTTTTTGGGTTCTTTAGTTCTGTATAAGTACCCAAGATCTTCTTGGTGAATAGTCGATGTGGGATTAAACATACGCCCGCACAGTCCTCACAATAATATTAAGAAAATATCACCAAATATTTTGAATGGACTGACACTACTTAATCTACATACTGCTGAAAAAATAAAGAAACTAAAGAGAGCGAATACGTGCCCTAACCCCAAAGCTTTTCTCCATAATCCAAGAAAATTAATGTGGCATCTTGCAAACTTGTCATGCAACACATGCATCTCCGAAACAAAATGCAATAACAGGAAATTTATATTAGCAAAAGCACATGCAGAGGCAAAAATATTATGAGATTCCTCTTCCATTGAGAGAAATTTCGTGAACATGTAATCATTAGTTAGATTCAAGTTAAGCCAGTGGGCTGGCCATTTTTTTCATCGTTGCTCCAATGTTGTGCCCAATTACAAATAGAAAAAAATTATTTTTATTAAAAAAATATTGAACATCTTGATCTCGGACCAAATCGACCTCGATAACTTTGGTATAGATCGAGGCACACAACTTCGGCCCCAGCTAAGGAGCCAACAGATCGAGGTGAGCGACTTCGTCTCCGACCGAGAAGCCAATCAATATGTGCCAACAAAGACTGATAGTTCTGTCAATCGGGTATTGTAACAGCTCTGTGTTCGACACATGATCAGTATTGTATGCTGCCCATGCTATAGACATGCTATCGGACATTGCTTGATGATTGGTGCACATCACGCCGACCCAGATAAACGACAAAATGGACTCTCCTATATAAAGAGGTAGTTCAGAGACCTCAGGTATGCAATTTTACTCATAAAGAATACCACTTTGCTAAAATCTCTTTCTTCCATATTGTTGCCTCTCTATTCTGACTTAGGCCCATTTGGGAGAGCTTTTGGAGGGCCAAAAAGCACTTTCTGGCCCTCCAAAAGCACTTTTAGATGAAATAGTGGTGTTTGGTAAATATTTCGAAAAGCTATTTTAGCTTTTTCGGAAAGCTGTTTTAGCTTTTTGAGAAAGCTAAAAATAGCTTTTTGGGAGAAGCTCCATTTTGGAGCTTTCTGGAAAAGCACTTTTAAGCTCGGTCGAAAAGTTATTTTTTTGATCAAAATACCCGTGATAAAATAAAACATTTACACAAAATATCCTTTTAAAATTGTTTAACCAATTTTATCACCTAGCTAGAAAATTTGTTATATTATGAAAAATTAATTTACGCTTATAATTATAATATTTTATATCTTTATTATTGTATTATACTATAAATATAATATAATATTACATTATATCATAATACATTGATATGTTATATGAGGATGATAATGTTATTTTGATGATTAACACAACTATTGAGGCCATATTAAATTAGAAATGCAAATTAACTCGATACATCATTAATAAATGGCACACCCTCGATACATTCACGATACATTTTGAATATACGGTCAAAACAACTCTCAAGAATTAATAACGAGATAAAATTTGTAATAGAGAATGGTAGAAAGCTTAGAAATTTATTTTGACAAAGTTTCAAGTTAAGAATACCTAAAAGGGTAATTCTGTAATTTTTACTATTAAGAATATGAAACATTATTGTGTCATGCATTTTATTTTACTTGAAATTATTTCTCTGTGGATTCCTTGTGCATGTCTAACTTTTAGATGCAGAGAATCATAGTTAGAGTCGACCCCAAGAGGTTTGGAGCCGACCTTGATACGTTTGGCACGAAATGGCACGAAGTGGGACACTTAGCACGGAGCTTGAACTTGAGTCAAAAATACTTGGGATAGAGTTGGAGTCGATCCCAGGAGGAGTGGAGTCGACCCCGAAACATTAGAGAATCTTGACACTCAAATGGTACATTTTGAGTCATTGGCACAGGTTTTGGGTCGACCCCAAAAATGTTGGAGCCGACCCCAGAAAAGTCAGAGCGGACCCCAAGCTTGCAATGCAGAAAATGTATTCCCTGAAAACACTGTAGCAAGGTCGACCCGAGAAAAACTGGGGTCGACCCGAGAACACTGTAGCTGGAATGCAAAAAAACATACTCTCTAGATTTTCTGTCAGGACCGACCCCAGAAGTATTAGGGTTGACCCCAGCACTGTTGAGCCGACCCCAGAAGAGTAGGGGTCGACCCCAGTAAAGGTGGGGTCGATCCGAGTAGAATTGGGGCAACCCGAGCACGACTGATAGCTCAATGGCTAGTTGTGTAGAATTATTTTTTAAGCTTCCAACGGCTATAAACAGCTAGTTTCTTCAATCCAATGGTCAGGAAGGTCTATTTGGAGGTTGGAGAAGTATTTAAGAGGGAGTATTCATCAGAGGAAGCAACCTTTTGAAAATCATCAAGTGTATTCAAGAGAAAACCCTAGCAAGGTAAGCTTCATTTAATTGCTTCATTCAAAGAGCCAAAAGAAAGTGGTTGAGCAGATTCCAAGAGACATTAAGAGCTCCACCAACCCTTGAAGAGTGAAGCAATCTTGACAAAGAAGAAAAGAGCCTTATTGAAGCGATAACTATATTCTAAACTCTTCTTTGTAGCTCATAATTGTTTTATTTGCTCATTTAGGAGCTTTAGTTCATTGTTCTTTATTCTTGTTATAAGGTTTGTTGGTAAGCTCGTAAAACCAACATTGTAGGTTGTTGGTCAGCCCGTAAAACCAACGGATAGGTTGTTGGCGAGCCCGCAAAACTAACGGTTAGGTTTATTGGTGATCCCAAAAAATTAATTGTAAAGATTTTGGATTGTGAGCCCGGAAAATAATCCTACTGTAATCCGAGGGGTTATAGTAAAATTTCCAAGGGGATGCTTGGGGAGTGGACGTAGGTGCCTTGGGGTGCACCGAACCACTATATATCGTTGTATTTGTGTTGTGCTTGTTCTTATGCTTATTCTTGCATTATCTTTCATCTTTGCTCTAGTTTAATTCATTCAAGTAATTTAAGAAGAAAGCATCCACCACACTTAACTAAGAAAACTTTTAAAGCACCAAAAATTTAGAAAAACCTAATTTAACCCCCCCTCTCTTGGGTTGTCACCTTGAGCAACATTATATTAAATAATTTAATATTATATTAAATTATTATGCTATAGTATATAATATTATATAACTATATTATAATAATATTATATTACATTACAGTAATATTATACTATATTATATATTTTATGTATTAATACATATTATATTTTATTATGCTTTATTATATAATACTGTGCAATGTCCTTTATGGTCATTTTGTTATACTAAAAATACTTTCTCAGTTTGTTTACCAAACACATATCAAAATGACACAACACTTTAGAAATATAGTCACCAAACAATAAATAACTTTTTATAAAAGTTCTATTTCAAAAAGCTTTACTTCTAAAATCTGTATTTCCAAAAGCTCTATTGCCAACAGCTCTCCCATAACAAGGCCTTAGGCATCAAAGTGTCCTCTCTTGAAAACTGTTGCCCAGAGATGGTCACCCAAGAGGGGGGTGAATTGGGTGTTTTAAAACTTTTGTCTAATTAAAAGAAAACACACAAGTGTATGTGCTAAAGTAAAGATAGAGTTATAAGCACAGTCAATCGCAAACACAAAGATTTATAGTGGTTCGGAGCTTCCACTGCTCCTACATCCACTCCCCAAACACCTTTGGGAATTTCCACTATAATCAGCGATTACAGTCCGGTAGTTTTGCGAGTACACTACCCAACTCGTTGTTTTACCCCGGGCTAACAACGAACCCTACAATCCCCCAATTTAACCTAGGCTTGGGACGCCTATCCCTTGTTCCAAGTCCCTTGTCTGGAACAAGCACAATAATCAAATGTTTTACAAGGATTTAAAAGCTCTTAAGAAAGCAAATATAACAATGAGAAATATCAAAACCAGAAGAACCCTTTTTGCCGTTGGAAGCGTGGGTGATGGTGGTTCTTCCGATGTGGATCACGTTGGCTTGAATGCGAGCTTTGAATGCCGAGTGGGAGTGAGTAGTTGAGCACGAAATCAGATGAAGAAGACTTGAATGCACTTGATTTCTCCTCTTGAAAGCACCAACTCCCTTGAACCTCTTTTTCTTTCTTCTCTCTTGAATGATCTTGATTTTTGGTTGGTAAGAAGTTGTTTGAAGGCACTTAAAAGCTCCTTTTTATAGCCCAAAAAGCAATAAAATATGACCGTTTGAAATTCAAACAAACCTGAAAAAGTGTGTCAGTCGCATCTCAGGCGCTCCGGAGACGTCTCCGCTTCAACGCGAGACGTCTCGACTGTATAAAAATTCTTTTGACGATGTTGGAGTCGACTCGGCGCTTTCTGGGGACGACTCCGAAGAAGAACTGCTTGACTTCTTGTTTTTTTGTTTTTCTGAGAGAGTCGGCTCGCCACTTTACGGGGACGTCTCGGGATGTTTGCGCTTTTTGCATGGGGGCGACTCCGCGATGTTGGGGACGACTCCGACGTGTCATCACCGAAAAACAAGTTCTCTGGAATCCCTGAGAGAGTCGACTCCGCGCTTTCTGGGGACGTCTCGGGATGTTTGTCCTTTATGCGTGGGGACGACTCCACGTCCTTCGGAGACGACTCGCGCGTATCCTTTGAAATCGGCCTTTCTGCCGTCTCTGAGAGAGTCGACTCCGCAGAGTCGGAAGTCGACTCCGACCCTGCGAGACGCCTCGGCAGGTGCCGGGGACGTCTCCAGACGTGCCATTTCTTCCTCTACGTGCCAGAGACGTCTCTGGAACACACCGGAGACGTCTCGGCTGCCCCTGATCTGTTTTCTTCATCTCAAAAAATCTTCAAAAAATCCTTAAAAATTATGAGAACATGCCTTGACAATTCTTAACAATATTCTTAGTTAAACACTTGAAATCTTTAAATAAATTGTTAATATAAAGAAAATTATACTATTGTGTTTTGTATTCATCAAAATCCATTAGGGGGTCAACAAAAACTCTCTGGCACGCAGATTTCTTACAGGCCATCTCGGAGGAGACCAGCTTCCCACACCTCAACCAGCCAGTTTAGCTCGATTTTCGCCGACCATAGGGTTAACTGAGCTGCGCTCCGATCTCGATCCAGGATTCAATGACAATAATTCTCAATGCATGTCCATTAAATACGATTCAACAGATCTAGGGATATCAAAAAGAAATTTTATACGTATGTAGTTATATAACATTAGTTTTATTTATATATCTTTCAATATCTAAACTCTTAGCATATGAGCCTTTATTCTATAACTTAAGCAGGAATAAAGAAAGAAATGTAATTACATGTTAGGATGTATTTGGATGTTTATACTTGATTTTGAATAAAGCATATCTTTTCATTTTTCTAATTAATCACGGTTATAGAACTAATAAACAAGTTTTTGTTGTTTATTATTTAATTTAACATATATTGGATGTTTCATTGATAAACATTTCAGGTCATAGATTGTTTTAGACTGATTAATTTTGTTTGATACATGATGGATACCCGAAACATATCTCCAGTTGATTCAATTTTGATGCAAATTTTCGTTGCTTGAACACCAATCTGACTTGATCCTTCAATAGATCAAACAGGAAAACAAAACTTAGTACCAAAACCTTATAGGTATTGGTCGGGATTTTAAGAAACCCCAATTTGACATGCCTCAACAGCACTCTAACAACACTATCACCAACATTGTCCGATTATAAAATGGAACATGCTTTCTAATCCAATAGATTGATGTGATCACCATCTATTAGACTATTAAAAGATAACGGGCATGATCAAACTTGTTCATAGGCCAAGCAAAGTAGGATTTAGGTAGGGCTCACCTTAAGGTATAACTAAATTTAGCTAGGTCTAGGCCTGGCTTGGCCAGGCTTTTGGATCTACCTCCTAGCCAAGCCTAGTGCTTACTCTTACTTCAAGCTTTAGGCTTAGGCTTCCTGAAGTGGAAGAAACAAGAAAAGTAGTAACTTGGATGAGTTGGAGAAGTCCACTGAGCCTTCCAAGGTTGGTTTCAAGCCGAAGAAGTGAAATCAAAGTTTTTACCTTTTTCTCACTAAGGATCATGATAAAAATACAATTAAGAGCTTGATAGAATCCAAAATCATAATCCTAGAAATCTAAAGAGCGCGAAAGAGAAGGGCACAGATCGAAGCCTGCCGATGACTAGGAAGAGAGTCGGAATGCCGAAGGCCTGGGCCTCCTTAGTCTCCGGCCAGTAATATAGATGATATGCATGGATTTGGAGGACGAGGTCCCGAGGAGGAGGAGGAGGAGGAGGAGACGGGACAGAAGCAATTCAAGAATAAGTGGCATACCAGCCACCACCCTAGCCATAAGTGAACTGCCCACTAACCCTAGGCCACCATTCAAGTGAATCAAGGTTACTCAAAAAATAGGTTCTTTATAATATCCAGTCCGGATTGTTTAACAAGCAACCTAATGCCTGTTGACGGTCCAGGCTCAGGCCCGCCCAAAAGGACTGGATGGGCCGCCAGGCCGTGAACACAAGATAAAAGCCACTCCACGGCCGGACCGGCCATCAGATCAACGAGTTCCCCATCACACTCAATCCGATCCGTCCGTGGACGCAAGCTCCTTCATTTAAGCCCTCCGTCTCTCGGAACTAGGGTTTTTCTTGACGTTCGGCGACCGCAGCTAGGGTTTTCCAAGGTTCGATCCGCTTGCCTTCCCTTATTTCCTCTTAAACTCTCCTCTCCTCCTCCTGGATCACCGATTAACGAAGGCTTTTTTGATCTTTTTTCAGATCTGGGTTTTTCTTCTCGCTGCTGATTTAGGTACTCTTCTTCTCCTCCTCCTCCATTTTCCGAGATTTTGCGGCTTTTCTTCCTTCTTTTACCTGATTCTAATTGAGTAGATAATCTTCTTCAAAATTGTTCCTTTCGTCCTGTATAGTAATTTTTATTGTATAAGACGGGAGTCTTGGGTTTTATCCCATCTTTAATCTCGTCTGGAATTGAATTAACTGGTCTATTTGTCCGTTTGAGAAGGGTGAAGAAGTTACTTGACTAGAAAGCGTATTCTTGGGTTGTTTGATTTAATTATGATGTTTAACCTGATAAACGAGCATAGAGTAATTCTAATTTGTCCGTGTAAATATCTCGTATGATATGCAGTATGCTCAATTCTTTATTTCTCTTTTGTTTCTCGGTTTAGGTGGGTGTGGATGGTTACGAGAAAGACTAACGTTTTCAAATATAACTTTTGAATATGAAAAGAATGACATTATTCAAAAATAAAAGAATTCACGGCAATGGGATATTTATGAAAATGATATGATATATTGTTGTAGATCGCCGGAGCATCTAACTTGGAATTCAAGAAAATGGTAATTTTCTTTAAAATGGGGTTCAATAGAAGAGGGATTTGGTGCCATAAGTTGTTCCTTGTCATAAAAACATTTAATGAAACAAATTGAATACCAGTGTTTAGGATGCTGCAATGAGATCTGTGAGTCCGGAAAGTTCACTTGTTCCGTCTTTGATCTTGTGTTCCTGACCCATCCTTTCTGGGCCAAGCTTTAGCTGGTGAGGTGAATTTCCTTTCACTTCAAGGAGCTGCATGGTATTAATCCATATTCAAACCTTGGGAAAAATGTTTTGGCCAAGACTCTCAATCTGGCACAGTTTCAGATCTTGAGTTCTTGATCAGCCGCTGTGTGCTTTCTCACTTGTATTTTAGTTTTGGCCAAAACTCCCAAATTGATACAGATTCATGTTGGTTTGGATGAACCAGGGGGTTTGAGAGTTCTGGCTGAAAGAGCAAAAAAACGTTCTTTAGCCTAATTGTTCTGGCTGAAACAGCAAACATGTTCTCTAGCCTAAGTGGTGATGTTGATGCCTGAAGTAGAATCTACACATACTTATGTTTAATGTTCTTCTTCTTCTTCTTCTTCAAAATACTATACATTAATCATGATAATCATCATCATCTTTTTCGTCCTTTAAATAGTATGCATGAATCATTTGCTCCTTGGGCTAGAGTTTTATGGCAGCTATCTGGAATATGTGGATATATTTTCTTCCTGTTTCTTTGGGCGTCAAGTGTAGCTTTATATATGGAGAAACTTGCAACAGATTCTTGATTTATTGTTTGATCTTTCTCTTAAAGGTTGCAACCACTTGGCGGTGGTCGTTGCAGTTAAAACAGAGTTCTATCGTTGCATTGCACTTTCGGAACATATAAACTGATTTTACCCTTATTTTATTTTATTTTTTTTGTTCAATCCCATGCCCTATTATAATAATGTATGAGGTGTCTTTTAATCCTTTTAATTTTAAAACTCTTTCTATATCTTCAAATTTACTTATAATATAGAAGCTTTGTTCTTTATTTTCTTGTGGCTTGTAGATTTTGGTATGTATATTATCTTTTCTTTTTGTATGTTGCTATACCTATGGTTTCAATTGGATCACCAGGATTTCATGTCTTATTTCACTAGGTTGAATTCCTTCTATCTGACCTATCGAATATGTTGGATATATACAGTTCTTCGACCACTCTACAATTAATTTTATGATGACCATGCACTTCAGCTTTGTGATCACTAAGAACTATTTTTCACATTTATGCTGCTGTTACTTGCATTGACTAAATATTATATATGTACTATTGTTACTAAACAAATTGCTATTAGCTTTTCTATGACTTAATAGATAATTGCAGGGCATGGCAAATGACATTTGTTAAAGTGGTCACGTTGTTGATAAATGATATTGATTAATTTCATCTGTACTTATGGTTTTCTTGAGCAGAAGAACTATATTCTTAACGTGTCTTTTAACTTACATAGCAAGAACGAGGAGATGGCTACGGAGAGGGAGGTACTGGTGGTCATCAGGGCTTCCCGCCCATCCTTCCATAACCCCCACGACAAGGTCGCCTTCGCCGTCCTTGCCTCCTTTCTCTCCGCCGGCTTCTCCCTCACCGCCACCGGCAGGAACGCCTTATCCGATAATCCTCCGATCGGTGCGTATCCCATACTTCTTAAAGCTTGACTCTTGAACCGAAAAATTGTGTTTCTTTTTTTATAAAAAAATTGGGAACTTGGGAAACACGGTCCTTCGATCCCGTTCAAGTTAACTAGAATCTTGAACGAAAAAAATTGATTCTTTATTTTTTTTTGGATAAATTTTAGGTGGGGGAAGAGGTGGGGATCGAGGGGTGGAACGAGCTGGAGGACAACTATGGTTTCTTGTACTCCAAAACCGAGAAGGGTCAGAAAAAGAATGCCTTGGTGAGGTGCCTGGTGATCGGAGATATCCTTGCGATTTATGGCTTGAAGCTTGAGGGAGAGTAGAAGGAACCATTCAACCTTCAAATTAAGTATTAATTTTCTTAAGATTTTCAACTCTTAAGGATTATAACTTGTTTGGTTTCTGGGTTGGATGTTTAATTTTGTTTGGTTGCAACATATTTGAAGGGTGAATGATTACTTATTTGATGGAAATCAGACGAGTAATTATGGGGAGTTGTACAAAGATTTGAAGGGCCTCGTCAAGAACTTGGATTCCTGTATCTTGGCCAAATTGGAACCTAAGGTTGGGAGCAGGTTTGTGAATGAATTTGCCTCTGTACTCAATTAGAAATTTGATTAAGCATATTCTGGTTCAGATGCTTGGTGAACTTTTTTTTATTTGCCATGAACAAAAAAACCTTATATATATATATTCAACATGGACAAAAAAATCTTCTCTAGCTTCCTCTTTGTCCGGTAACACAGCCTGCTGGATGGCTAAATTGTTAACCATGTAGTGCTTAGGCAACCGGTGAATATAGAGTTGGCTAAAGAAGTCTTGGATGAGAATATCGATAAAAGGATTGCACACCTACAATTTGGAAACTAATTTAATCTACAAAGCTGGGACTAACGTATTATGAGACAAGCATTATTGATTAGGCTCAAATATTATTTTTAACTTGGTGTTTAATGGCCAAGGTTCTCTCCTTGTTTGATATAACATGAAACAGGGCCAGCACCATCTTTATGGCTTGCTTCAAAGGTCTTATTTCACTTTTATCTGTATCCAACACCTAAATTTCTAATCAGGAAGCATGTTTGTTTTACTTATCGCTGCATGTTGACATCCATCCTGTACGTCTCTTTATCAAGACCATCTCTAGCTGTTGCTAGATCACCTTATTCATTGCCGAACATTCTGATCCATACAACATGAGGGTCCAGTCTAATGATCAAGGTTGTCAGACTAGCTACTCTGGTCTTAGGCCGTGAAACCTTTGGCCTACATAGTTTGTACATCTTTATTTGATATGCTTGTGCTCTCTGTTTATTGTCTAACATTAAATCTGTACTGTGAAGCACTAGAGTGATGACTTTATCTGTCTAGGAGATACTTGACAGTAACCTCTCAAAGGCTTAAGTAGGATACTAAATTTAAAAATTTACTGGTAATTTATTGAATGTTAATACAAATATTACAACATAAACCTCACTTCTAGATAGATTTAAATAATTACAAACATATATTGAGTTTGTGCTCTCTGTTTATTGTCTAACATTAAATCTGTACTGTGAAGCGCTAGAGTGATGATTTTATCTGTCTAGGAGATACTTGACAGTAACCTCTCAAAGGCCTAAGTAGGATACTAAATTAAAAATTTACTGGTAATTTATTGAATATTAATACAGATATTACAACTTAAACCTCACTTCTAGATAGATTTAAATAATTCCAAATATATATTGAGTTATATTCTCTAGGCTGTGGGAAGCATATCTATCAATAAAGGAGAATATATTTGTAGTTTTTTCTGAAAAACAACAAACAATACATAAAGAATAAATGTGACAACTAGAGCACCAAGCAGTTATTAAGTACCTAGACACCTTCCTAGATATTAGCTTGGGAAGTCAATTTGTTGCCCTGCCTTTGACAGAACACTAATCTTTATCTAGGATTTTCTCAGTATGGTTGCTCTTGGGTGGGAAGAAAGGCATCAAACCTAATTCATGTTCATCGTTGTAGTTTCTTCTTTCAAAAGAACTGTGTGGTTTTTGGTGTGGTGCAAGAAATTATTCAAAACAGAAAACTGGAAAATCCTAGATTGGAGGAAAAGGCTGCCTTGAATTGGTAATTGGTGCAATCTATAATCAATTATTACAGGTGTAGATTGATTTTATAATAATCAATTATGGTGCGATTGATTAGACACTTCAACAAATACTCATCATCCCAAAAGATCATCATAGAGGTATGTGAACGCAAAACAGAACATGATAGATATCTTATTAATGAAGCCTAATAAATGAAATATAACTAGTGTAGCAAACTGAAAATAATCACAGAAGAACAATAAAAAAAATATTGCCAGTAAACTCAGGTTCCAAGGATGTGACAGATGTGTAGGTTCTTTGAGTAGGTTCTTTGCCTTTTTCTTTTACAGAATTTTTCGTGTTATACCCATACAATTTTTTGTGTGGATAGTGTGTGATATTCATTTTATCTTTCATAAAGAAATATGTATCTTTTTCCCGTCATATTGGGTATTTCTATCGTACTGCCAAGGCCTACCTAACAACACGTTGCACATCGCCATAGGCATAACGTCACACCATACCTGATCTTGGTATCGTTTCCCAATGAAAAACTCTACTAGACACCTGTGGGTGATTGAAACCTCAACTTCCTCCTTAAACCAAGATACCTTATATGGTTTATGAATCTTTTGTGTCGGTATCTTTAGTTTATCAACCATGTGTTGAGACATGAAGTTTTCAGTACTGCCACTATCAATCAAAATAGAACATCTATATCCCCCTGCAGTACCCATAGTCAAGAAAATACTTCGCCTCAACCAATTGTCCTGGACAGGTTGCTTAGGTGCGACCATAACACGGTGAATCACCATGAGTGGGCCCACCTCATCACCTGTAATGTGGACATCGTTATTCTCCGACTCATCCTCCTATTCAGACTCACCTTCATTTGCCTTTAGATTGGGTTCATCTGAATCGTCCTGGCGTCCTTGCGCAATCAGGTGTGACTGAGACTGAAATTTTCTCAGGGGACATTCAGAGGATTTATGACCGGATTGTCGGCACTTATAGCAAATGATAGTGGAATCAGGTGCCGGTGCTAGTATGCCTTTGCCCTTATCCCATAATTCCTTGCGAGTATTAGGCTTTAGGACAGTTGTGGTCTTGGTAGGGTTTTGAGAACTTGTTGCCTTGTTCCCGAACTGACTCTTTCCATGGGTAGTGGAGTTTCTGTTTGAGTCCCATTTTTGACCACTGGTTCGCCTTTGTTGTGTTTCTACTCTTAGTGCACGGCAATGGGCATCATCAACACTCAAGATATCGAACATCTCCACTTGGTCCAGGATGTCTCGTCTCAAGCCATTGATATATCTACTAGCAACATGGATGGGGTCCTCACTAAGACTGTTTTTTGCTTGGAGCTCATAGAACTCCTCGGTGTACTCATCCACGGTCCTAATCCCTTGTCGGAGGTTTTGGAATTTCAAGTAGAGATTTTGGCGATAATCCAATGGGACAAATCTCTTTCTCAACTTCTCCTTCATCTTACTCCAGGTACGGATCTTATCCTTACCTTGCCGAACTCTTCGTTCCTGGAGTTGCTTCCACCAAACTAGTGCGTGTCCCTTTAATTTGAGGGTCACAAATTTGACCTCTTTATCTTTAGAGATTTCCTTCCAATCAAAATATTGGTCGATTTTGTCGACCTAATCAAGGAAAGCATCTGGTTGGAAACGTTCCTCAAAATCTCCAACATCAATCTTAATGCCATCATCCTAACGTCTGGCACAAGGGGGTTCTCTATATGGTAGTCTCTTTCTGTTCCTACGTAGTGGTCGATCGTCTAAGTCATTTTCTATCTCATCTGACTCACTACTCTTGACTAACCTCTGATGGACCCTTTATCTACCTTGAGGTCTGACTCTATGTCTTGGTTCATTCTGATGGTTTTTTTCTCTCCTAGGTCTCACTATCTCAATTATGTTCAATTCTAGTCTAGTCATAAAGTTAGAGAGGTGTTCTACTTGTTGTTGGATCTGCTCTAAGGTTCGCTGTTGGGCTCTAAATGCATCTTGCCAATTATCAGACACGATTGTAGGCTAAGATTTGACCAAAAACTGTTTTCGAGGTGTTTCTAATGTTATGGAGGTGAAACGAATTTTTTTTCAATTTTCTTTGAATTTTTTATTTTTTTATTCCGAAATTGAATATTTTAATACAGAAGTTAATATTTTAATGCAAAAATATTTTTTTATTTTTTAAATGCAAAAAATGTATGCAGAATTTTGAAATGCAAAAACTAATTTTTCTGTATTTTTAACTCCAAAAATTAAAATTTCTGTAATTTTAAATGCAGAAAATATATTTTACTGTTTTTTAATTCAAAAAATATATTTCTCTGTTTTGAAGTACAGAAATTTAATTCTCAGAATTTAAAGTGCAGAAAAATATGAATATTATGATGCAAACACAATAATGAAGATTTTTAGATATGCAGGACCTATTTGCTCTGATACCACTTTGGTGCAACCTATAATCGATTACTACAGGTGTAGATTGATTTTATAATAATCAATTATGGTGCGATTGATTAGACACTTCAGCAAATACTCATTATCCCAAAAGATCATCATAGAGGTATATGAACGCAAAACAGAACATGACAAATGTCTTATTAATGAAGCCTAATCAATGAAATATAACTAGTGCAGCAAACTGAAAATAACTACAACAGAACAATAAAAAAAATACTGCCAGTAAACTCGAGTTCCAAGGATGTGACAGATGGCAACGATGGTAATGATGATGGGTGGAGAATGATTGATGGACGAAGAAACGAGAGTTGGGCAAAAGATGGTGATAGAACTCGTCGGATAATTACCTCTGCGAGTTTGGTTCCTCCAATCCAATAAGAATCTTCAGGCCGCGCTCCACCAAGGTATTGAGAGCAAAGACTAAGCAACAATGGAAAAAAATGCTTACTAATAAATGGCCTTTTAAAAAAAATTGGATAACATACCTACGAACATGTTACCACCTACACCCGAGGATCCGGGAAAAAAGCGCAAAATGATGGCTAAATATCCACAGCCAAGTTACAAGACTATAAAATGGTCATGGTGGGAATTGGGAGAAAAAACCTCTCAGGATAGAAGCCACTGCCGGGCCTAGGAAAAGCATCATTATATTCAAACGGTGGAACAAGAGGATATACAATACTATGCACAAAAAAACAAATGAACAAAAAAATAGATGAGTTAGAATCTAAAAGTTATTCAAGCATCAGATAGGTCAATGCATGTGTTAAACTAACCAACAGAAAAGGAGAAACTACTTCAAAAAAAAAAAACATGAATCAATAAAATATGTGGATGCCCTGTATAGGATGAAACTAGGTGCAAATTGAAGATGTGACACACATTTAAGGCCAGACAATTGTATTTGCAGGCAAACCACCATCACAAACTACTTTACCTAATTGTGTTTTGCAGTTAGTTGTTAAGTTCACCAAAATCCAAGTGTATTTGCAAAAAAATAAAAAAGATTTTTACCTATGCATATCAAGTTAGACTACACATGTTATTTTAACTCCTTAAAAAAAAGGAGCTAATGACTTTAAAATAAATGATGGATTATCCAAATTAAAGATCCAACCTAATGAACATGATCTACACTAACAAATGCCTAGAAATCAAAATTCTTTGGTAGTCTTTAACCTAGCATCAAATTGGTTCAAAAATGAATGGGATCAATAATGCTTGTCTCATAATACGTTAGTCAAGCCCTGTTTAGGTGTTGGATACAGCTAATAGTGAAATAAGACCTTTGAAGCAAGCCATAAAGATGGTGCCAGCCCTATTTCATGTTATATCAAGCAGGGAGAGAACCTTGGCCATTAAACACCAAGTTAAAAATAATATTTGAGCAACATGAACATAATCAATAATGCTTGTCTCATAATACGTTAGTCCCAGCTTTGTAGATTAAATTAGTTTCCAAATTGTAGGTGTGCAATTCTTTTATCGATATTCTCATCCAAGTCTTCTTTAGCCAACTCTATATTCACTGGTTGCCTAAGCACTACATGGTTAACAATTTAGCCATCCAGCAGGCTGTGTTACCGGACAAAGAGCAAAGTAGAGAAGATTTTTTTGTCCATGTTGAAAATATATATATATATATATATATATATATATAAGGTTTTTTTGTTCATGGCAAATAAAAAAAAGTTCACCAAGCATCTGAACTAGAATATCATGCTTAATCAAATTTCTAATTGAGTACAGAGGCAATTTCATTCACAAACCTGCTCCCAACCTTAGGTTCCAATTTGGCCAAGATACCGGAATTTAAGTTCTTGACGAGGCCCTTCAAATCTTTGTACAGCTCCCCATAATTACTCGTCTGATTCCCATCAGATAGGTAATCATTCACTCTTCAAATATATTGCAACCAAACAAAATTAAACATCCAACCCAGAAACCAAACAAGTTATAATCCTTAAGAGTTGAAAATCTTAAAAAAAATAATACTTGATTTGGAGGTTGAAGGGTTCCTTCTGTTCTCCCTCAAGCTTCAAGCCATAAATTGCAAGGATATCTCTGATCACCGATCACCAGGCATCTCACCAAGACATATTTTTATGAGAAGACATGGGAGATAAAAGTGTGTGTGAATTGAATGGTAAACACTACTTAGGGATGGTTTCTGTTCCAATCGCCGAGTATGGACGATAGAATGCTTGCTTCAGAAAAGGTAATTGTGGGATGTTAACTACTATGACTGCTTGATCCAGAGTTCAAACTTGTTATGCACCAGAGGGAGCTTACATGCCTAGATCACCATCTAGGTAATGGATAGAGGGAGCTTACATGCCTAGATAACCACTAGGAATGGATGGTTGTTGCTCATCTCGAAAATAAAGAGCGTTGCGTTGGGTGCCAAACATAGTTGATCATGATAATAGCGACATTTGTACACTTCCAAGATAGATGATAATGGTTGATATCTAGGCATGTAGGTAGAACACATACCAGAGGATCCTGGTTCGCTTGACTGACCCTTGTTGTAGTCATTAATCATCAATTAATGTTTTCCACTACAATATGAGCCAAAGTGGTCCTCCACCTATTTTTTATACTGAAGGGGAATGGAAGCCTGGTTAAAAGATAGGGGATATTATTTTCCGGTTTGGTAAGTATATGTGCATGGATATATTGGTACAAATTGAAACAATATAATATGCAAATTACATGGATCCTACCTTATTTCATGCAATGAGCGCATAAGAGAATTGTTTTATTTGTTGGTTTTCCTTGATAATCTGTGTTTTCTAAATAATGGTAATAGGCTACACAAGATGTTGGACATAGAAACCTTGGATTATATATATGTTTGAGATAGGTGAGAATTCTGGGTTATATGAGGGTATTCTCCTCATAATACTATTATGACAAAATTTAACTCATGAGTATCAAGAGGCTTAAATAACAAAATGCTGGACATACAGTTTCACAAGATGCGTTTGGCTTTTAGGTCACAAGATGTGTTTGTTTCTTTAAGATGCACAACTGTATGTATATAGCCAATTGGACTTTGTTCAGTTGGCATCCCTCTTTGCATGGAGAGTTCCAGTTTCGAACGTCGATGATGACACCCCGTTAAGTTTCTCAACAAAGAAAATATAATGTATGTGTAAAAATAACCTCCCCTCAAAAATAATCATGGAGAAGGGATTAAAGCATGTAACTATCTGTCATGACCAACTTGCTAAGCATACTCCAGGCCTCCGTACCCCCATATCTTTTGTATTTTCATGTTCCCACTCTTTTCCAAATTTCCCTATCACATTTTTTTATAATTTCATGCTTTTATAATTTCTGGAGCCCCTAATACATATAAGCCTGGGGTAAATGAAAGCATTCAGCCAGTAATATGAACCTGAGAAATGGCACATGCTTGTCCTGGCGAACTGGAAGTGCAGATCCAATGGCCATTATCTAAAGTCCCATAAACAGCTTCACAGTTGGCTAATGAATTTACCTCACGATAAGCAGAAGTATATCCTGACGTCCTGAAGCAAAGACCGGTCCTTGAGAAGGCTTCATGTCTGAAGGTTTTCCTGTGGGACTTGAGATTTGAGTTGGCTGAGTTTATGGACTGCAAAATATTGAAGGACCGCTAGCTTCTTCAGAGGCCTTGTCAGTGCTTGCTGGATTTGAAACGGAGTGGTTGGCAGGGCTTTCTTGTGTTTATGCAAGTTGCAAATAGATACTTTGCCAATTTCAGGTATCAATTGATGAAAAGATCCTTTCATCATTTTGAGTTATAAGATGCTGTTTTCTGTCACGTGTTGTAGTGCTTCAGTGTACGTATTTTTGGTTGGAAGGTTTCTACAGTAGGATGTGTAAATTTGAAGGATTATAGTCAATGTCCAATGTTTTTGTATACTCCAAATGCTTCTCTCCAGGCATGAACTTGTTACTTGTACTCTTAACAAAAACTTGTTGATTCTCAATTTGAAAATCACTAGATTGTTCATTTTTCAACAAAGCGTTGCAATATATTTTATAGCTTTTGCTAGTTGTTTCTTTGAGAAACGCCCCATTGTTGAGTTAGTGAACAAATTGGATGTGAAGGCTGTAACGAGGAAGAAGGAAAACATTTGAAAGATACTTCACTCAATGTTAGTTCTTGGTGGGGCCCGGTCCTGTCTTCTTGCTTTAGATTCAACTTATTTTGCTGGAGGTAGTTCTTTGTAATGTTATTAGATTGGCCTTTTTGTCATTGCTCGTTGCTTTTCTTTTAGCTGCTCTAGATCTTTCAACAGTTAGAATAGAATGAATCTTAATCCCGAAGACATGAAAAATCTTTTCAGAGTAACTTTGTTTGATAAGAGAAGTAATGGTAATTTAATTTTAGAGTAAGGTTATTGTTTCAAACTCTAGGATCACAATTGGCTGAGTAGTCTTTTTCTTTCTGGGTTGTAGAACCAAGCCAAAGAGGTAGAACTCAAGCGAAAATGGTTGGGACAAGGAAATCATCTTAACACAGTTTAAAAGAGGCGAAGCAACTCTGCATTTAGTTTATCGTCCTGAAGGCTTTACTGTCTAGGTTGAAAGACACTTGTGCTTATTGATAAATTTATAACTTGGAGCTGCTCGAATGAAGTTAAATGTAGTGTTTGTACATTGTTGTTTTAATGGAGGATCATCACCCTCTTGTTTTCTTTGATAGTGGTAGGTAATGGAAATGACACAACTGATGGGCTGTCGCAGGTTAACTTGAAGCATTGATCATCGGAGGAATAAATAGATAAATGTTCAGACAAGAATCAGTCACAGGATTTGTAAATAGCATTTTTTGTTTTGTAAATAACTCCCCTTGGTGGTGTTCCTCAGCGGAAATTGCTTGTCTAGTTGCGATCCAAACCATTGTTTGTACCCTAGGTCCATCTTCTTATTGGAAAATGAGTCAGATTTTTTATGGTTTCTTCTTGGCCATGACAATTAGGGAGGTATTCTATCAGTGATAGGCAATTATTGGTTTTCGAACTTGCCGTGGAAACAACTGATGTCCATGAACGTGGCTTGGGTGGATACACAATCATTTTTTTGTTAATTGAAAGTCCCAAATTCTAGTTCTTGTAGCAGAACTAATTATGTATTCCTCTGCTTAGTGTTTGGCATATCGAAGGGTTTGATGGAGACCTTGTATGTATGTATGTGATATGTACATTTTCTTCCAGATTTGATATCTTATTCACTGGTTCCTTTCTTGTTGCTTATGTGGAAAGCATAGCATTTTGATAAGCAATTAATTTCCAACAGAAACAAATAAAACTGCAAATTTGATTCATTAAATAACAATTTTTTTTTATATATTTTGCATTCGTCACCAAATTTACTAATTTGACGGTGCGGTTTGATGCGCCGCTGCTGGGATTTGGAGCGAGAAAGGTCACCGACATGGAGAAATAGTAGCACTGTAAGTGGGTGCTTAGAGAGTTTAACTTCCTCGTCTCTGTGTAATCAAGATTTCACTGGGTGACGCGCTATATGGCAAAAATTGTGGGCCTGCAGCCTCTAGAGGTCGTGATAACCTCTGAGAGCAAGGATAACGGAAGGGATTGAGGACCTTCTTGTTATAGATGTTGAACACCACGTTAAGAGCCGACCAGGTGGCGAAGTAGATCTCACAGTACCAAGGTTAACAACAACCACTTCAATGGATGGGCACTTAAAAGCAATGACAGCCATGGTTGGGCCACCAACATAGCTGGCTCCAGGGCAGCAGATCTTCACCATCTTGAGTTATCAATAGCATTATGAACTGCTCCCAAGAGGAACTAAACACACAGAGGAGACGAGAGAGGAATTCCCTGTGGAGTGTGGATGGAAGGAGGTGAGATGCACCTTCTGAGATACCTTTAAAGGGAGAGCGCCGGCGCCGGGAAGGCCGCCGGAGTGGCTCCAGTAGACAATCTGATACGACTTTGGGAGAGGAATCCAACGCCTGAGAGCAGCACCTCATGGCGGCCTTTTTTTTTTCCTCAACAAATAATAAAAAATAATAAAAAAATAATTAAAGAGAAAAAGAAGAGAGAAAGAACGCTATGATTTTATCAAAATCTCGATGAGAAGAAGAGGACTTTGAAAGCCACCGAGGCCGGAGCCCCGGCTACCCTTCTAAACGAGGTAGAAGAAACAAAGGATCTGCGAGCAACGACAACGGCCATAGAAAAAGCGGAAGAGAGGACGGCAGCAGGTTACGTGATCGGTGGCTCTGATACCATATTGAAATATTTAGGAAAGAAGAGAAAAATAAGAGAATTGTATTTCTGCTCGTCTATTATAGTGTACTGGAGCAGCCTTATATAGACTAGAAGGCTGACGAAGTTTGGTAAGGCCGACTAAATTTGGCACAATCAATCACAAATCAATCAAGGTCCTAATCAATCATATGATTTTAACATACAAAATCTAAATCACATAGTAGTATGTGTTAAAAAAAGAAAAAAAATTTACAAAAAATAAAACATGTTCACTTGATAATGCAGATGCATGCTTGTAGGCCTGAAAATTAAATAATTGAAATTTCATTAGCCAATAGGGGTCTACACCCTAGAATTTGATTATGAGAAACTAGTCTACTTAAAAAGTTTTAAGGATGCTAAATAAAAATTTTTAAGGATAAGCTGCAACCAGGAAAAGAAGTAGCTTGTCGGCCAAAATGAAATCCAGAGGTTAAGGTGAAGAGGCTTGATCCCGCAAACACGATTCAATTATCAACTCAAAACTAACACAAGATCAAGATGATGACGTGCGACGTTAAAGAAAAGAGGAAGTAGAATGAGAATAAGATGTGGGCAATCGAGAATAAGATGGTGAAGAAAAAGAGGGAGGAGGAGAAGAAGATGACGGTGAGTCACTTGATGAAGAAGATGTGGGTGATCGAGAATAAGATGGTGAAGAAAAAGAGGAAGAAGAATAAGAAGACAAAGACAATGGCGAGTCGTTTGATGAAGAAAAAGTGGGTGACGGAGATTTTGTGCTACGTGAAGGTGAAGAAGAAGATGTTGAATGACGTGAAGAAGTGGGGGATGATTGAGACATACAAGCCCATAGAGAAGAAACATAGGGGCATGAAATATTGCGGTAGCAGTCGTAATCAGAAAGCCTGCAGTTAGGTTTAAACGAAGAGGCCGACAATGGAGAAGATGACATGGAAAGGCCGTGAGAAGAAGAATACAGCATCCGCAACGGCGGCAGCAACGACCATGTTGATGATGTAGAGTTATATGATGAGTATGAGGATGAGGAGGCGGCGGAGCAAGAAGAAGAGGAGGACGAAGTGGTGGAAGATGACTTGTGATACTTCTTCTGCCTCATTCTGGCTTCTCCATGCTCTCCTCCTTCGCTTTCTCTTCTTTGATGCTTTCGCCATTGAAGCTAGAGAAAATTTTCAAATCCTTCAAGGAGACGATTTATATTAATTTGTCCCTTCATCTGTATGATTTGCTTAGATTATTTTACGAGGATACTCTTCTTGGCAGATTTCTTTTCCAGAGTCTTAGATGAACTCAAAGAGTCGTTTTAAGATATTCCTTCTGCAGTTAGGACTCTATTTATGAACATTAAAAGGGGATGGTGGATAAGGATGCGGTAATTAGCGTGGAGAGTAGGTTTGGCTGGAGTTCTACCTTTCTTTTTATCATCATCATCCTTATCATGGTCGTCTTCATCATTACTAGTATTATTATTATTATTGTTATTATTATTGATGTGTGTTAAATAGTTAGATTATTTGTTTGGGTGGGTTAAAAACAAAAAGCAACTTCACATTAACAAAAAAAAAAGCTTGAACCAACAGCCAGGATTTGTATTCGATCTACATTTAGGACGCATTTGAATGTTTTTCAAAAATATTATTCACACTTTTTTTCCTATAATTACTTTCTAAAGTCAAGACCAGCTCCCAAAGTTTGTTATATTTAGATTGTAAAATGAAAAACAATTATTTGAGACCTTGAAAACCAAGGATAGCATTAGAATGCCTCAAACTAATGTGCCAAAATGAATCTCTTCAATTACTTCTGATCAAACTCTAAGTAACAAGTCTATTATGGCAAAGTCCAACTTTAATAACCGGAATCTCAGCAATCACTGAAATAATTGTTTCTTATTTTTCTTTTAATATCATAGACGTTTGGAATAAAGCTATCTTAAATTCAAGCATATATATGAATCCTGTAAGTGTGACAAGAGCTAATAGAAATGGTTGGTTCTTATGTCCTGATAAATGAAATAGTTGCTTTTACTTCATAATATAAAACCGTTCGATGCACCAAAGAAGTCGACATAATCATTATCAGTATCAAGTACCGGAGAACATTGGAACCGTCTTTTTCCAGTTATCCATCTAATATAGGGTTCTTTTTGTAATAATCTAAAAAAAAAATTTGGGACTCGTCGGCTGGCTCGAAGAGGTCGGGCCCAGCCCGACCTAGACTGGCCCCGCCTGTGGGCTTGTGGGCCGGTCCGAATGGGCTAAGCCCAAAGTCAACCTGTGTCTATCGAGGAAGAAGACCATGACGGAAAGGAGGACTCCTCGAGGGTAGTCCAGGTTCGAATCGAACTCGGAGATCTCGCTTAATTAACTCTCCTCCCCCTCCTCTGATTTCCATGACCAAAATCGTTGGAAATTGCCACCGATCCCAAGTATGCCTCTCTGAGTCTTCTCCCCGAATCCTCATCGGAAGCTTCGTCGGACTAAGGTGAGAGCTCTTCCCCTTCTTCTCTTTCTTTTCGTGTTTTAGAGTTGCTACCACATTGATTTGGGGTTCGGATTAACTTCCGAAACAGGGATGCTCTGTTTCAGCTTCATCTTCTGGGTTTTGCCACCGCCTTGCCGCAGGGTGCCGTCGCACCACTCAGGCCGCGGCCACCTTGTCGACAACCCCACCGCTCGAGCCTCCCTCTTCCTCTTCCCATCTCCTTGTGGATCTACAGCCCACAAGCCGAGCTTCGGCCACCATTGCAATGGCCGCCGACGCGGGCGATGACCGTGGCTGAGGGCTGTCACTAGGCTGGCTGTCGTTGCCAGGGATGGGCCGCCGTGGTGGCCGCGCCACCTCTGATCGAGAAGAGGAAGGAGAGAATGGCTCTCCCCTATTTTGAGGAAGAAGAAGAGAGCCCTCACTCTTCTTTCTCTCTCTTCTCTCCACTTTCTCTCTCCTCTCTATCTCTTGATTTGTCTCTCTATGAGACTTTCTCTCTACCGAACTTTCTCTCTCTACTTGGATTATTTCTCTCTCTTATTTTTCTCTTCGTATGGATTTATGGACCTAGCAGAAGGGTTCCAGATGTTTTCATTATAGACCCGAGTTGACCCTAGTAGAGGATCCTGGACCAATGTCACTGCGACCATCCGTCGTGCTAGCCTTACTCCAACTATTGTCGAGCACCATTGAACTCTCTCATCATGAATCTCTATTGTGTTACATGTACTATGGTTTGATTCTCGTTTCATATTTTGATTGGCTTGATCGGCCAGAGCGGACCGACCTGAATCATCGGATGTTGTTACCTAGTCGACTCTGTTCGTCTTACGCCCCATTAGACCCATAATTGATAATCCCTAATCTATTTCCTTGATTTGATATATGATTTATGATCAGATGAATTGAATTACATCGTACTGGTCAATTCGAACAATTAGGCATTGTTATCTAGTTGGCCTCGTATATCTTTCTATACGAATTTATTTTCATAGTTAAGCTCTAGTTTTGTATTCATCCAAGCAGGAAGAAGCCTAACGAGATCTTATACTCTAGTTTCTCTCTCTAACTTGACCCGAGGAAATCTTTGGTTGAGAGGGCTGTTGGATAGTCCTAAGTTGCTACGTGATGGTGGACCCCTTTAGTGGATCAGTGGAGGATTCTGGATTATCAGATACCTCAGATAATTTTTTATATTGATTTGGTTCCGTAGGAGAACAATCTCTTGGACAAGAGGACATTGAGCAAAGTTTTGTGCATCCCGATTCATAGATCGCGGTAGTCTGTCTGGGGTATCAGCAAAGAAGTAAGAATCCTTATACACCGATCTACATGATATAGATATTTTTGTACCTATATATGTATGATATGCTATGATCTAGATAAGTAAGAAGCAAGAATAGTTTTATGATGGTTTTGGTATTAAATTATATTTTAATCATGTTTGCTTATGATGGATAGTATGATGGGTGCATATATGAGCATAACTTACACTTGCATAATTGGACTAATAGATGTGGTGCTCTGGACTAACCATGTTATTATTGCTTGCCTTGTTGCAAGCTGGAAACGTAATTGTGGTTAGTCTAAAGCCGGAAATAAATAAAAAGGAATTGATGTATGGATGTAAATTTGATTAAATGTCTCGTTATTAGTGGTTTGCCCCGTCACAAGCTAGAAATGTGATACTATTAGTTTGTCTCACCACAAGCTGGAAATGTGAAACTACTAATTGTTCCATCACTGGCTAGAAATGTAAAACAATTGTTTGCTCCGTCATAAGTTGAAAATGTGATACTATTGGTTGTCCCATTATCGGTTAGAAATGTAATACTATTGGTTGCCCCGTCACGAGCTGAAAACTTGGCCAAAATTTAGCTCAAAGTTGAAAAGATAATTGATTTGGATCAAATTAAAAAGAAATGAAAAGAAAAGCATTCAAAGCAATCCAAAGTTAAAAATCAAATTTTTATATAAAAAAACAGCAATGCGCCAAAGTTAGAAATCAAATTTTTTTTGGGAGAAAAAGGAACAGGTTGAGAGATGAAAGAACTACTGCACTTTGGATTTTCGAACTAAAAAAAGAAGAAGAAAAGAAATCGTAAGCATCAAGTTGTTTTTCCTAAATCACTGTGACTACATCCAGACAAACAAATTCTGTCTCCAAATAGTTTATTTAACCAATCAGCACCTAACATGGTCCTATAATACGCAATAATTCTATTGCTTGATGCCTAGTAAGCCATAGATCGCAATCCTCTGTTTTGATTCTTCCTTCTCATGTTGGACTGTGGGATGAAGTCGGTTGGGCGTGCCGACTTCAATCTCATACATCCCATTCAAGGCCAGTCCTCACGGTCATCATTGACGTCCGAACTGGAGCTATCCATGCAAAGAGGGATGCCAACTGAACAAAGTCCAATAATTGGCTATATACATGCAGTTGTGCACCTTAAAAAAACAAACACATCCTGTGACCTAAAAGCCAAACACATCTTGTGAAACTGTATGCCCAGCATTTTGTTATTTAAGCCTCTTGATAGTTATGCATTAAATTTTGTCATAATGGTATTACGAGGGGAATATCCTCATATAACCCAGAATTCTCACCTATCTCAAACATATATATTATCCAAGGTCCGTATGTCCAACATCTTGTGTAGCCTATTACCATTATTTAGAAAACACTAAGATTATCAAGGAAAACCAACAAATAAAACAATTCTCTTATGTGCTCATTGCATGGAATAAGTACTTTGCAAAGCACACGTTTTGCATGGCGTGTACCGGAGGACAAGGCTGCATGAATTAAGAAGGTACCGCCAAATGTTTTGAATGGACTCGCACAATTTATTCTACATACTACTGAAAAAAGAAAAAAAAATATGGAGAGCGAATCCGTATCCTAACCCCAAAGCTTTTCTCCATCGTCCAAGAAACTTCATGTGGCATCTTGCAAACTTGTCATGCAACACATGCAGAGGCAAAAATATTATGAGATTCCTCTTCCATTGAGAAAAATTTCGTGAACAGGTTATCATTAGTTAGATTCAAGGCTGGCCATTTGTTTCATCGTTGCTCCAATGCTGTTTTCCCACTGAAATCCTTTCATGGCAAATAATGTGCGCATCGTTGCGTTACCTCACATTGAAGACCTTGAAGATAACTCTCCTCTATTTATATTAGCAAATTAATGCCATTGCTGACAGGCATGGAATTCCAAATGAACATCAACTTCTTGCTCACATTGAAACTTTGATGAAGGACCATGATTCGTATCTGCATGAATTCAATATGTATGATGACCGTGCATGTCACTTCATGTTTGATGATAGGAAACTGGATTCAAGGGGGACTGTTGCTGATCATGAATTAACTTTTAATCGGTGATGCATTTGGTTTATAAAGAATAGAGTAAGTGCACCTACAAGTCTGTGTCTGAGCAACAGAAGTTCTTTGCTTAATTATACTTTGCTTAAGCATAAAATATGGGCTGATCTAGCTAAATTGCTAGATCTTAACAAGTTTTATAGAGTATCTTATGCTTTAAAAATATAGTATCTTACATTTTATAGTCTATTGTAGTTCAAAAAAATGTTCTAAAGAAGTCAAAAAGTATATGTGATGGGCTTATAATATCTAAAATACGTTCATATATGCTCCTATCATTCTTCACTTCTTTTTTAGCTTATCCTTCTTTTGAATATTTGAGCATGTTTCGGGTGGGAACATTTTGCGAATGCTAGCGATCAATAAGAAGGTCATAGAAATGATGAAAATATGTTTGCCCCGGACCTTTGGTGTGTAAGAACTGATGAATGATGAAAGAATGAAAGAAGACTCAAAAAACAGGGGAAACTGAGGAACCAACCTCAGTACTTTTACTTCTCCGAAAATCAATTACCTTATTACATCCCATGGTTTATATATAAGGATACACAACTGAATAACTGAATAACAGAAACTTTAACTATCTAACAGTAAGCAACTGAATGAACGGAAATAGTTGAAACAGTTGAAGTTCTTGACTTCAGGTGAAGTTCTTCGAAGCTCAGCTGAGTTGAGAGATGAACTTTGGTTCACAACACTCCCTCTCAAGATAGAGTGTATAGATTATGAACACCCATCTTGCGGAGTAAACTGTGAAATCTATTAGCTCCAAGTACTTTTGTCAATAAATCAGCCAGCTGCACACTGTTGGATACATGAAAAGTTCGAAGAACCCCTGACTGAAGCTTATCTCTCACAAGGTGGCAATCAATTTCAATGTGTTTCGTCCTTTCATGAAACACTGGATTGGCAGCGATGTGTAGTGCTGCTTGATTGTCACAGAACAACAATGCTGCCTTCGTGTGTTGTACATCTAAATTTTTGAGAAGATTTATTAACCATGTAATCTCACAAGCTGTGGAGGCCATAGAACGATACTCTGCTTCAGCAGAGGACCGCGAGACAGTATGTTGCTTCTTCGATTTTCATGAGATAAGGGATTCTCCAAGGAAAATGCAAAAACCTGTGACTGACCGTCGTGTATCTGAGCAAGCTGCCCAATCTGCATCACAAAATGCCTTCAAATGGAGTTCAGACTTTGATGGGAAGAACAGCCCATGTCCCGGCGTGGCTTTTAAATATCGTAACACATGATAAGCTGCTTCCAAGTGTGGTCGTCTTGGTGAATCTAAGAATTGACTTAACATTTGCATAGAATAGTTCAAATCTGGCCTTGTAATGGTGAGATATAATAGTCTTCCTATCAATCTTCTGTAAACCGCAGGGTCCTCAATGGGTGTTCCTTCAAGTCTGCTCAATTTCAAGTTTTGTATCATGGGACAACTTGCTGGTTTTGTACCAAGATATCCAGCATCCTCAAGAATTTCTAAAGCATACTTTCGCTGGCATATAGATATTCCTTTGGAGCTCCTAGCTATCTCAAGTCCAAGAGGAAGAACTTCAAAGTTCCTAAGTCTTTGAGTTTGAACTGCGCATCAAGTATCTGCTTGAGATGATTTATGTATGAAAGATCATTGCCTGCGACTATTATATCATCTACGTATACAAGTATGGCAGTGTATGAGCAACCATTCCTCTTTATAAACAGGGAGTAATCAGCCTTGGATTGAGTAAAGCCATGAGATATGATGAATGAAGACAATTTTGCAAACCATTGTCTTGAAGCTTGTTTCAACCCGCAAATAGACTTGTTTAAACGGCAGACCAGTTTCTTGTCTTTCTCCCCCAGTTGCTCATAACCAGAAGGTAGATTCATATATACCTCTTCATGCAAATCACCATGTAGAAAAGCATTGTTGACGTCTAGCTGGTACAAGTGCCAATTTTTAATGGAGGCAATTGCTAAGAGTGTCTTAACAGTAACCATCTTAGCAACCGGGGAAAATGTATCACAATAATCCAAACCAGCCTGTTGAGTATATCCTTTAGCAACTAGTCTCGCCTTCTTTCTTTCTTCAGTCCCATCCGCCTTGAATTTTTGCTTATAAACCCATCTACAGTCCACCGGTTCTTTTCCCTTAGGCAGTGTAGTAACAGTCTAAGTATGATTGTCCATAAGGGCCTTTAACTCAGTGTCCATAGCAGCACGCCATTCTGGTGACTTGGAAGCTTGAGCATAAGTCTTTGGCTCAGTTGAAGATGAAATAGACAAAGCAAATCCATGGTGGGATGAAGAAAATCTTCCATAGTGCAGAAAGGCTGAGATGTCATAGGGCTTTCCTGACTCTACATGGGGTGTTTGTTGTTGAAGAAGTGATTGAGAGTGAGGTGTACAAGAGGCCAAGGTGCATTGATACTCCTTGAGATAGTTTGGAGGGTGCTTTATCCTAGAAGACCTTCTAAGATGCTGATATGGGGAAGAACTGACTAGTGGTACTGACTTAGGGGAGATTGGAGAATTGAGCCTAGAAGACCTTCGAAGAGGCCGACTAAGTAGAGGAATGACTGGTGACACCAAGTTAGGAGAGAGTGGAGAATGATAAGTGGAAAAAGATGTGCCATTGGACATGTTATCAAGCGTGCCACTTGGCGTGCCATTAGGCGTGCCAGCTGAAACATGGTTGTTAGGGTCATATGGGAAAGATTTACTTGCAGTGCTAAGTTTGTTCAAATATGAGTAATCACTAGTCATAACAGGTGATGGGAAAAAAATAGCATCACAAGATTGAGATGGAGGAGTGCTCAAAGTAGAAGAATTGATGTGTTGAAAAGAAAAGATAGACTCATGAAACACAACATCCCGAGAGATGAACACGTTGCCGGATTCAATGTCATAAAGCTTGTAAGCTTTCATGCCATGGGGGTATCCAATGAAAATACATTGTCTAGCTCTAGGATCAAATTTTGACCTATGCCTTTTTAGGGTAGAAGCATAACATAGGCAACCAAAGACTCTTAAATGATTATAAGAAGGTTTTGTAGAAAATAAGACTTCATAAGGGGATCGGTTGGAAATTTTTGGAGTTGGTATTCTATTTATGAGATAAACTGTTGTTAGAATGCATTCTCCCCAGAAAATTAGAGGGAGATTGGCTTGAAATCTTAATGCTCTAGCAACATTGAGAATATGTTGATACTTTCTTTCCACTACTCCATTTTGTTGGGGAGTTTCAACACAACTACATTGGTGAATAATCCCTTTTGATGCATAGAAGTCTACCATGCTGAATTCCTTGCCATTGTCTGATCTAATCATTTTAATCTTGGCAGAAAACTGAACTTCAACTAGAGCACAAAAAGATCTAATGATATCTCGAGTCTGTGACTTGGAGTGCATGAGAAAAACCCAAGTGGCTCTACTATAGTCATCCATAATGCTAAGAAAATATTTTGAGCCATCAAGTGAGGGTGTAGAGAAAGGTCCCCATATATCACAGTGAATTAACTCAAAAACAGAATTTGAAATATGTGCAGTGGAAGGAAAGTTCAATCTCTGTTGTTTAACAAGGGGACAAATGCCACAGTGATTATTCAAGCCGACATGTATCTCAGGTATAGACTTGTTCAACAGGCTAAGTCTAGGAAAAGACAAGTGGCCTAGCCTACGGTGCCAAAGATCAAAGCTATGACAACTATCAACCAAGACAGCAGAAGAATATGATGGAGGTTTTGCAGTACCAGCAGCAGTTTGTCCCTCATCTAGTTGAAGATGATACAGGCCATCCTCAAGCTTCCCCACTCCAATCGTCATCAAATTCAACAAGCCCTGGATGAAACAAAATTTTGATAAAAATATCAGGCAGCAATGATGTGTATCTATGAGCTTGCTTGCTGAGATGAGGTTGAAAGAAAACTTTGGGACACAAAGAACATCTATCAAAGTGAGTGATTCCGAAATTCTGACAGTTCCCACATGAGTCAGAGGGACCTTTTCACCCGTGGAAAGTTTGACTGTGGCATTTACATTGGCTGTGATAGAAGAAAATTGAGAAGTAGAGCATACCATATGATCTGTGGCTCCAGTGTCTATGATCCAAAGAACCGGAGTTTGGTTTTGAGCAAGAACACTCAATGAACATGCAAGATTACCTGAAAAATTTGAGGCAGATGCTGATCCAACATTGCTGGCTGCCATTTGTAGGTTTCTGACCTGATTTACTGAGGGTTGTTGTGCCATATCTCTTGCAGTGGCATTTGATCCATGGGACTGCAGTTGAGGTTGTAAAACAGAAAGGATTTTCTGACATTGATCCGGGGTGATAGTGAGCTTAGAGAAATCACACCTGAAATCTAGTGTTGCAGTGCTAGAGGCCTGATTTGCTGCAGAGGTTCCTCCTTTGCCTTTTGTAAAGGTAAAACTGGGTGGAAAACCATAAAGTCTATAGCACTTATCCTTCGTATGACCTGTTTTTCCACAATGACTGCATATGGGCCTGTCTTTCCTGCGAATTTGGCCTCCATTGTTTTGCTTTGAATCAGATGAAGAGATTTTGTAGACTAGCTTGTCGAAGATTTTACTGGCAAAGGCTGCAACCTCATGAATTTGGGCCATGGCAGTTACCTCTCGTTGTCTTTCCTCTTGAAGTACAAGAGCAAATACTCTGTTGACGGGTGGTAAAGGGTCCATCAACAGAATCTGCCCACGGACATTTGAGTAAGAATCATCTAATCCCATCAAGAACTGAATGACCTGTTCTTCAGATTGGTACTCGTTGTGCTGCCGAGGTCTGAAGTTGGCCAATTCTTCCCAGAGTCCCTTCAAGCGGGTAAAATAAGAAATTACACTGCCATGGTTCTGAGAAAGAGATGAAATGGTTTTCTGTAATTGATAAATTCTTAGACCGTTGCTTTGGCTAAATCTTTCTTTCAGATCCATCCAAATTTCTCTTGCTGTTTCCATGTAGATCACACTGGTACTCATCTCTTTTGGGATGGAATTCAGGATCCATGCAGAGACCACCATGTTGCATCTTCTCCAAGCCGCATGGTGTGGGTCATTCGATGGGGGCTGAGGAATGCTTCCATCAATGAATCCCTCCTTGTTCTTGACACTCAAGGCCATGATCATCGATCTACTCCATGCTGAATAATTTTCCTCATTCAAGATTAAAGAGACAAGTTGCAAACCTGTGCTATCACTATGATGCAAGAAATAGGGACTTGCTGGATCCTCAACCACGCTCTGAACCGGTGAAGAGACTGAGTTGGCACTGCTGTTAGCAGGAGCAGCCATGAGAGGAAGCTTTCACCGCTCTGTTACCATGTAAGAACTGATGAATGATGAAAGAATGAAAGAAGACTCAAAAAATAGGGAAAACTGAGGAACCAACCTCAGTACTTTTACTTCTCCGAAAATCAATCACCTTATTAGATCCTATGGTCTACATATAAGGATACACAACTGAATAACTAAATAACAGAAACTTTAACTATCTAACAGTAAGCAACTGAATGAACGGAAACAGTTGAAATAGTTGAAGTTCTTGACTTCAGGTGAAGTTCTTCGAAGCTCAGCTGAGCTGAGAGATGAACTTTGGTTCACAACATGGTGTTTAATAAATTAATCTGACAAGTAATGAAGTGACAGGAGTGGATGGGCGAGTTTTGGTTTGATAATGAAAATATGAGCTGATGCATATAATTAAGCTGCTACAAAGTCATGGTTCACATCAACAAACATGCAACTCCAAGGATATCCATGCATCTTTCTTTGTATATGTGCAGTGGTTAGCCCTTGTAGTGGCTGCCATGCAGGGTAGTGGTGGGGGGTGATGCATGCCATAGCATGCTAGGTTGTTGGAACGGACTCACCAAAAGAGTCCGAGTCCTCTGCGCAAGTGAAGGAGAAGCCCAATCCTAAAAATTCGTAGCTGCCACAACAACTATAAATTTGAATTTCAAATTCATTCAATTTTGAACTCACCAGAGGAGAAATTTTCAGCTATCACAACAACTGCCAAATTTGGACTCACCAGAAGAAAAATTCTTAGCTGTCAGAGCAGCTGTAAATTTAAATTTCAAATTCATTCAAATTTAAATTTAAAAAAAAAAGAGAACACGAAAAGTTTTTTTCTTTTACCTCTCATCTTGAATTTCTTTACGGTCATAGAGGTGGTGAAAAGCGCAGAGTATGTGCTCTCCTTTTCCAGGAAAAGCTACTATAATTCCATCAGAAGTAATTGTTGAACAGAAACTAGATTCATTTGTTTCCCTAAAGACGCCCTTGCTCAAAGATTGAAGCTCATGGTCATGAGGTCAGGGCTACCAATCATTTGATATAGGCAGTTCAATGAAGGGGCAAGTCTGAACCAACAACAGAATTTGCATACATATCAACAGTTTATAGTATATGATTACTAAGGCACCAATCTATTTGCTTCTGAGTACGCCATATATATCATCTTCGTGCCACGTGCAGTTCGTTTATTTTGATCTTAGTAAATTCACCATTCCTTTCTCTAAAAGAACTCATTAGCTTGCATCCTTGCCACTTGATGACAAATGTCGTCCATCTTAAAAATGGAAGGCTAGCTTTTCGCTCATTTGTGAAATTGGGATGCCAAATATGTGTGGTTGCGAAACATGCCGGGCAGGAATTAGACCGTGAGAAAACACCATTTCCGAGATGGGCAATGCTGCGGCAATCTAGGCATACATAATATCTTGTCTCGTTGTACAAATGCGCCGAAAAGAATCCCACTTCCATTAAATTCTCGAATAATGCGCAAGTCTAAATAGGAGAATAGGAAAGAAGAATAAGTTGTGCCCCAATGCTCCATACATGTCGATCAATTACAAATAGAAAAAAAACTATATTTAATAAAAAAAAATATTGAAGATTTCGATCTTGGACCAAATCGACCTCGACAACTTTGGCATAGATTGAGGCACGTAACTTCGGTCCCAGCTAAGGAGCCAACAAACCGAGGTGAGCGACTTCATCTCCGACCAAAAAGCCAATCAATACGTGCCAACAAGAACTAATAGTTTCGTCAATTGGCCGTTGTGATAGCTCTGTATTCGATGCGCGATCAGTATTGTACGCTGCCTATGCTGTAGACGTACTAGCGGATGTTGCTTGACGACTGGCGCACATCACGCTGACCTAGATAAATGACAAAATAAACTTTCCTATATAAAGAGGCGGTTCGGAGACGTCAGGTATGCAATTTTACTTATAAAGAATACCATTTTGCTGAAATCTTTTATTTCCATACTGTTGCCTCTCTACTCTGACAGGCATCGAAGGGTCCCCTACCTGAAATTCTCTGCATGCAGACTTCTTGCAGGCCATTCGGAGAAGACCACCTTTCCCACACCTCGGTCAGCCAGTTCAGCTCGATTTTCACAGACCATAGGATTAGCCAAGCTGCGCTCCGACGTCGGTCCAGGATTCAATGGCAATAATTCTCAATACATGTCCATTAAATATGATTCAACAGATCTAGAGATATCAAAAAAAGATTTTATCCTATAACTTAAACAGGAATAAAGAAAGATATGTAATTACATGTTAGGATGTATTTGGATGTTTATACTTGATTTTGAATAAAGCATATCTTTTCATTTTTCTAATTAATCATTGTTATATAACTAATCAACAAGTTTTTGTTGTTGATTATTTAATTTAACAAGTTTTTCCATTTATGGACCGGATATCCCCCCGAGGGGGCAGGGGGGTAACGTATATTGGATGTTTCATTTATAAACACTTCAGGTCATGGATCATTTTAGCCTGATTAATTTTGTTTGATACACGATGGATACCCAAAACAGATCTCCAGTTGATTCAATTTTGATGCAAATTTTCATTGCTTGAACGCCAATCTGACTTAATCCTTCAATAGACCAAATAGGAAAAGAAAACTTAGTGCCCAAACCTTATAGGTATTGGCCGGGATTTAATGAAACCCCAATTCGACATGCCTCAACAGCACCCTAACTACACTATCACCAACACTTTCCGATTATAAAATGGAACATAATTTCTAATCCAATAGATTGATGTGATCGCCATCTATTAGACTATTAAAAGATAACAGACATGATTAAACATGTTCATAGGTCAGGCAAAGTTGGATTCAGATTGGGCTCAGTTTAAGATATAACTAAATTTAGCTCAGTCTAGGCCTGGCTTGGCCAGGCTTTAGGGTCTACCTTCTAGCCAAGCCTAGTACTTACTTCAATCTTTAGGCTTAGGCTTCCTCAAATGGAAGAAACGAGAAAAGTAGTAACTTGGATGAGCTTGAGAAGTTTGCTAAGCCTTTCAAGGTTGCAAGCCAAAGAAGTGAAATCAAAGTTTTCACCTTTTTCTAAGTAAGGATCATGATAAAAATACAATCAAGAGCTTGACAGAATCCAAAATCATAATCCTGGAAATCTAAAGAGGGAGAAAGAGAAGGGCACAGAATGAAGCCTGTTGATAACTAGGAAGAGAGTCAGAATGCAGAAGGCCTCGGCCTCCTTAGTCTCCGGTCGGTAAATATAGACGATATGCATGGATTTGGAGGACATGGTCTCTAGGAGGAGGAGAAGACCGGAGAGAAGCAGATTCCTTTTCTCAATTCAAGAATAAGTGGCATACCAGCCACCACCCTAGCCATAAGTGAACTGCCCGCTAACCCTAGCTCACCATTCAAGTGAATCAAGGTTACTTAAAAATAGGTTATTTATAAAGGGGGCTAGGTTCGGGCTGGGTTTTATCACCTAAACACAGTCTGGCTCGTTTAACAAGCAACCTGATTCTCAGGCATGGCCCAGCTTCGTCTGTCGGGCTTAATATCCAGGCCGAGGCCTGCCTAAAAGAACTGGGCGGGTTGATGGGCCGTCAACAGGTCTAGACGAGCCGAAATCGACGTCCTGATTGGAACGGTCGTCGGGCTTAATATCCAGGCTCAGGCCCGCCCAAAAGGACTGGATGGGCCTCCAGGCCGTGAACACAAGATAAAAGCGACTCCACGGCCGGAACGGCCATCAGATCAACGAGTTCCCCATCACACTCAATCCGAGCCGTCCGTGGACGCAAGCTCCTTCATTTAAGCCCTCCGTCTCTCGGAACTCGGGTTTTTCTCGACGTTCGGCGACTGCAGCTAGGGTTTTCCAAGGTTCGATCCGCTTGCCTTCCCTTTCTTTCCTCTTATTAAACTCTCCTCCTCCTGGATCACCGATTAACGAAGGCTTTTTTGTTCCTTTTTCAGATCTGGGTCTTTCTTCTCGCTGCTGATTTAGGTACTCTTCTTCTTCTTCTTCTCCTCCTCCTCCATTTTCCGAGATTTTGCGGCTTTTCTTCCCTCTTTTACCTGATTCTAATTGAGTAGATAATCTCCTTCAACATTGTTCCTTTCTTCCTGTGTAGTAATTTTTATTGTATATGACGGGAGTCTTGGGTTTTTTCCCATCTTTAATCTCGTCTGGAATTGAATTAACTGGTCTATTTGGCCGTTTGAGAAGGTTGAAGGAGTTACTTGACTAGAAAGCGTGTTCTTGGATTGTTTGATTCAATTATGGTGTTTAACCTGATAAACGAGCATAGAGTAATTCTAATTTGTCCCTGTAAATATCTCTTATGATATGCAGTATTCTCAATTCTTTATTTCTCTTTTATTTCTCGGTTTAGGTGGGTGTGGATGGTTACGAGAAAGGCTAACGTTTTCAAATATAACTCTTGAATACGAAAAGAATGACATTATCCAAAAATAAAAGAATTCACGGCAATGGGATATTTATGAAAATGATATGATATATTGTTGTAGATCACCGGAGCATCTAACTTGGAATTCAAGAAAATGGTAATTTTCTTTAAAATGGGGTTCAATAGAAGAGGGATTTGGTGCCATAAGTTGTTCCTTGTCATAAAAACATTTAATGAAACAAATTGAATACCAGTGTTTAGGATGCTGCAATGAGATCTGGGAGTCCGGAAAGTTCACTTGTTCCGTCTTTGATCTTGTGTTCCTGATCCATCCTTTCTGGGCTAAGCTTTAGCTGGTGAGGTGAATCTTCCTTTCACTTCAAGGAGCTGCATGGTATTAATCCATATTCAATCCTTGGGAACAATGTTTTGGCCAAGGCTCCCAATCTGGCACAGTTTCAGATCTTGAGTTCTTGATCAGCCGCTGTGTGCTTTCTCACTTGTATTTTAGTTTTGGCCAAAACTCCCAAATTGATACAGATTCATATTGGTTTGGATGAACCAGGGGGTCTGAGAGTTCTGGCTGAAACAGCAAAAAAATGTTCTTTAGCCTAATTGTTCTGGCTGAAACAGCAAACATGTTCTCTAGCCTAAGTGGTGATGTTGATGCCTGAAGTAGAATCTACACACACTTATGTTTAATGTTCTTCTTCTTCTTCTTCAAAATACTATGCATGAATCATGATAATCATTATCATCATCTTCTTCTTTGTCCTTTAAATAGTATGCATGAATCATTTGCTCCTTGGGCTAGAGTTTTATGGCAGTTATTTGGAGTATGTGGATATATTTTCTTCCTGTTTCTTTGGGCGTCAAGTGTAGCTTTATATATGAACAAACTTGCAACAGATTCTTGATTTATTGTTTGATCTTTCTCTTAAAGGTTACAACCACTTGGTGGTGGTCGTTGCAGTTAAAACAGAGTTCTAACATTGCATTGCACTTTCTGAACATATAAACAGATTTTACCCTTTTTTTATTTTATTTTTTTGTTCAGTCCCATGCCCTATTATAATAATGTATGAGGTGTCTTTTAATCCTTTTAATTTTAAAACTCTTTCTGTATCTTCAAATTTACTTATTATGGAAGCTTTGTTCTTTATTTTCTTGTGGCTTGTAGATTTTGGTATGTATATTATCTTTTCTTTTTGTATGTTGCTGTACCTATGGCTTCAATTGGATCACCAGGCTTTCATGTCTTATTTCACTAGGTTGAATTCCTTCTATCTGACCTATCAAGTATGTTGGATATATATAGTTCTTCGACCACTCTACAATATATAATATGATGACCATGTACTTTAGCTTTGTGATCACTAAGAACCATTTTTCACATTTATGCTGCTGTTACTTGCATTGACATAAATATTATATATGTACTATTGTTAGTAATCAAATTGCTATTAGCTTTTCTATGACATAATAGATAATTGCAGGGCATGGCAAATGAAATTTGTTAAAGTGGTCACTGTGTTGATAAATGATATTGATTAACTTCATCTGTACTTATGGTTTTCTTGAGCAGAAGAACTATTTTCTTAATGCATCTTTTAACTTACAGAGATTGTTTCAGAACATCTTTTCAAGTTTGGTTAGTTTCTTGCTAATTTAACATGCTGATGTACATAGGAGTTGCAGCAGCAAAATGTATACAGCGAGGAAGAAAATCCAGAAGGAAAAGGATGTTGAACCTACTGAATTTGAGGAGATAGTCGCCCAGGTCAGTTTTGTAAATGATATGTATAGCCTCCATAAGACATTTAATGATTTTGATAAATTTTGGTTTTGTCATCTTTGCAGGCCCTTTTTGACTTGGAGAACACCAATCAGGAGCTTAAAAGTGACTTGAAGGATCTTTACATTAACTCAGCTATGTAAGGAAATTATTTTTTGAATCCATGTAATCTGCGTTTCGGCACTTTGAGCATTGATGATTTTCTCTACAATTTATGTTTCAATAGTCAAATTGATGTTGCGGGGAACCGGAAGGCTGTTGTTATCCATGTTCCTTACAGACTCCGGAAGGCTTTCCGGAAAATTCATGTGAGGCTTATCCGGGAACTGGAGAAGAAATTCAGTGGCAAGGTCAGAATTTATTGTTTTTAGACTGCTTTATTCTTTTCTTGATTTTGGAAGCTGAAAATTAGTTATAGATGTCGTTTGTAGATATACTTCATCTTTGTACAGTTAAACAATGGGTGACATGTTTTTACTTATTGTTTTGTAGGATGTAATATTGATTGCTACTAGAAGGATAGTGAGGCCACCAAAAAAGGGTTCTGCAGTAGTTCGGCCCCGAAGCCGCACACTGACACATGTGCATGAAGCAATGTTGGAGGACATTGTTTATCCAGCAGAGATTGTTGGGAAACGTATTCGATATCGTCTTGATGGATCTAAGATCATCAAGGTATGGAGGCATTCCTTGCACATTTACGTGAATGAAAGAAATATTTAAGCAACACTGGCTTCTGCTTTCTCTGCATAGCTCATGCTTCAAG
This sequence comes from Phoenix dactylifera, assembly GCF_009389715.1. Lineage (NCBI taxonomy): Eukaryota > Viridiplantae > Streptophyta > Magnoliopsida > Arecales > Arecaceae > Phoenix > Phoenix dactylifera. Next base: position 23,274,479 of record NC_052395.1, on the reverse strand, counting down.
CCAATTCATTTTAGATATTGATTTTATTATGCTTCGCACAATGGTTGCTTTCGCTTTCAGTGAATTGCTTGTAGATGATTTCATTCGCTAGGATTTACTATTTGTGTTTCTGATGTTTTAATTTATTGGATTTTAGTAAATATAACCTTAAAATGCTATTTTTAACCTGGTGAGGGGACAAGGCACCAATAAGCAAATCATACGGATTAGATTATTTGGTGGCATTGAAGCCAAACTTTGTGTCAAAGCATGAACCATTATACTTGTCGTTGATTGCTGATGCTGTAGCTTAAAGTGCTGTTTTTTACCTGCTAAGGCAATGCGGCACCTTTAAATAAACCAACTAATTTGGTTTTTCAGTGTCATTGTGGCAATATCTCATAGGTAGTAACTTTAACCTTTTCTTTTTTTGGTCATTAGTTGGTTGAGTGGATTAATGGTTATGTGGCTGTGGGTGGAGCCATCTTTTGAATATTGATGATAAATAGATTATGATAATGGGTGTGGCTGTGGGTGTTGTTAATTTTCTACGAAAACTATTAGCAAAATGGATGCCTTATATTTGATTTTTGAAAAAATAATGGGGGCATGAGTTCTCGGTACCTGCTGTCTTTATTCTTGTCTGGATACTTCTCTAAATTGCTTTTAGTTTCCCACCTCTCTTTTTTCTTTTCCCCCACTGCATCAACTGCACCTTCTCTTTTGCTTGTGTGAGACTCCTTAGTCTGCCTCATTGAATATCTTTTACGGTGGCAGATCTTCTTAGACCCAAAAGAGAGGAACAACACTGAGTATAAGTTGGAGAGCTTTGCTGGAGTATACCGCAAACTTACAGGAAAAAATGTGGTGTTTGAGTACCCCGTTACTGAGGCATGAAGACATGTTGAGTAAAGCTTTTCTTAGATTTCTTGCTTTTTGTCAAATTTGCAACAATATGTGTTTTAATTTTGATACCGTTGCCCAAGGACAATTTTATTGAGATAAGAGGGTATGTTTGGTGGAGATGACTATGGGGACTTTCTATGTTTCAAGTAGTTATTTGTTTCTAACTGTTTTGAGTTAAATTGGATAGTGAAAGCTTGATCGAAACATTAGCTCTGATGGTTGATATGTTATTAGCAGCTCAGTTATGCTTAATCGCTTTGCTGCAATTTCTTCCTCTAGCATTTTCTGTCTGCGATCTTTGAGGGAATAATATGTAGGCAGCTAGTGCGTGACATCACATCTCTGCAGTGTTATTATATCTGGTTCAACTAAGGTAGGTTGCCCTTCATTTTTTTATGACCTCACTGCTTTGGGTTTTGCTATGGGCTACTTGTGCATGTCACCTCTTGTTTTGACCACTGATTCCTGTAAAATGCCATTATTGATACTTCCATTAGATCAATGCAACTGCAGAACATTTTTCTATCAAATCTTTTGTTGCTTTCCCCCAGTGTAAAAGCCTTTGGATTATTAGCTTATGACAATCAATACTGTGGAGGTTTGGGAATGCCGAAAAATTGATCTGAAGCACCTTTTGCTCCTTGACATGCTAATGCCACCCTTCAAGAAGAGAAGAAAGGGCAACATTTATTGTTTGCATTTTTTAACTCAGGAAGGTCTCCAATTAGTATGGACTAGATAGTAGGTGATACATGATAACTCATTTGTTGCGAGGTTCTATTCTAATGTTCAATCTCGATTTGTGTGTAGGACTTCATTTTTAATCCACTAGTGTTTGGTATGATATATTCTGGTTTATGGTTTTGATCATGTGACATATGTAAAGGAACTTCCGATTGATGACTTTGATCATGGTTAAAATTAAGAAACAGAGGGTGAAATTGGAATACAAATGGGACCCTAGAGCAGTTGGCGTGAGTGTTTCTTTTATTTGCTAAGGTCGTACAAGTTTTGGTGGTTATTAGAGGATGAGATAGGATTTTTGACCTTGGTCTTTTGATATTAGATTAAGATGGTGAGTCTCGATGCAATTTTTAGGTTGTTCTATTGTGCCTAGGTTCATGGATTCAAAATATAGGAATGGTCTGCCCTCTCCAGACTTTCACGGTGGTGGGAGATTTGATCCCCAACTTGTTTTTTTTTTTAATAAGAATCTTTTGATATTAGAATTTTTTAAAAGCCAAAGATATTTTAGGTCTTAAACTACCCGTCTTGCGAAACAAATATTAAAGCAAAGTTGCAGGGCCAAACATGGGGTCTGCTGAATAGGTGCAGGAGAAGTCTTAGGAATTGAACCACTAAAGAAATTAGTTTTATGAAAAATAATATATTTTTTCTTTTTCTTACATAAATTAAGTGCTAATGCATATTTTGCAGTAAAAAATTGTTAAAGATTTTTTGTTATATTCAATCTAAATAAGCTATTAGCAAGTCATATGTTTTTTTATTATCAAGCATAAAATTATAGAATTCTCGGTTTAATGAGAGTTTACTCCTTGGACTTATATAAAGATTGGACTCTCTGAAAACCATTTTGCTATCTTTCTATATAGAAAGTCCGACATGGTTCAAATCTCCAGGAAGAAATCCTATTGCAGTCATTATCGGAATTGCCCCTTTTTATATAGTGTAATGATGTAAATTGTCTAACCATGTTTAAAGTTATCCAGTAAAGCTATTTTCTAAGTCAATCTCACGTTTCATAGTAATACTTTATGCCGTGTCTTATCACCATTTCAGATTGGAAACTTCTCCTTGTATTTTGTATCATTTTGTTCTATTTCATGGAGTATCTTCTCTTTTCGTTTAGTACGCTGTTTTCACTTTGGTTTCAATTGGATTGCTAGTCGAAATGAGACTTGACTCATTTCATCCAATTGAACGTTTACATCGTTCGGTTTGTTGCGTGCTCGAGTCTGACCATTACACATCAGACAACTCATACCGCTCCAAATTGTTCATGAAAGTGCAAAGGGAAAAAGCATGCCTCGATGCACCACATGCTGAGTTATTAATGATGCATATAGGGCTGACAATGCATTTTAAGTAGATTTGGATTTGATATAAACCGGTTTAGATCATAAACAAGTAATCTATTTAAATATGTTTATTAATTGAGTTGGATTTAATTTATTTTGATCTATTTAAAAGTAAAATTATGATCTGATCTATTTAATTTGTTTAAAATCTGTTTAATTTGTTTAAAATTTACTTAATCTTATTCTATTCTATTTAATCTGGTCTGTTTAATATTTTTAATATGTCTAAATTCATTTTATCTATTTAAAATCTACTTAACTAGTTTAACTTGAGTCGACGTTTGTAATAAATAGATTAGGTATGCCGGAATGGGCTACCTCTTTTTTTTTTTTTGTACAACGGTGGCTCACACACTACGAGTATGGATACAGCCAACAAAATCAGAAAATAGCGAACTACAAAAGGGCCCAAGAATAGAGCCACCGTCCATCTAGACAAAACCTCTAGAGTGGTGGGCCGTGTATGCAGCCACTCAGTCGGCGGCCTTGTTTGCCTCCTTATAGATGTGGGAGTCGCACTCCCTCAGCAATCTGCATATCTCATGGATTATCAGCCACTCCTCAGCTATGCGTCTCCGGCCTCGGATCCACTCAACCACTGTGGCCGAATCGTCCTCAAGGATGATGCGATCCGTGCAAAGTATCCTCCTCCCATAGCAGATACCCTTCTAGGCTGCTCTAAGCTCGGCACACATCACCGACGAGTCAAAAATCCGCTGACCCCCCGCTGCAACTAATCTGGCTTCGTAGTAACTAATCTGGCTTCGTAGTCCCGGATGACTAACCCCACACTGCTACATCTTCCATCGCTGACCACACTACCGTCAAAATTCACCTTAAGAAAGACAAGGGGTGGGGGCACCCAGGAGATGAGTATTGTCCTGGACGCTGCATGAGTAGAATGGGGGCCCAGATATCCTTAGCCACCTCAGGTAATCTCTCTGTGGAATCAGTGATCTCTACCACAAACATAAGTGCTCGAGCTGTTGTCATCCTTGGATGTGGGTTGACCCCCTCGAATACTTAGGCATTCCTATCCAGCCAACATTGGTAAGCCAAATAGGCCACTCGAGCCCCACCCTCCTTAGGCTCCAATCCCCGTGTTGATGTCTCTAAAAACCGCAGAAAATCCTCAATGGACAACCACCTCTACCACTGGTCCAGCTGACCCATCGCATAGCTCCAAATCATCCTGGTCTGCGAGCATCCGATAAGTGCATGGTAAATAGACTCCTCAACCTCCGAGTAAGTCACACAAATTGTAGGGACCCTCACACCCCGCCTATCAAATAGCCGTGGTAGGCAGGCAACCTCAGACCACCTTCTAGAGAAACAAGGCAACCCGTGGGTGAATTCGCAGCCTCCAGGTCCACCTGCTCTCCTTTTGTCATGCCAAAAACCCTGTAATAAATCTTGGGCCCTCACCACCGGCGACCTGTCATACTCCAAACTCTCATATCCACTTTCGGCACCTCCGGAATGGGTACTGTTAGGATCCGCTCGACCAGCTGCTCCCCGAACATGCTCTTAACTAGATCCTCATCCCACCCCTGCTCCCCTTTGATGAAGAACTCTCGGTTCTCCCCTCGGCAAGCCCCGAGTCGACTCGACGTTCATGTCGGGTTACCCCCGCATGCGTTGCGACGATCACAGCAGAAAGACACGCGCAGGGTCGTTCATCTCATGAACGTCCTAGGGAACATTGATTTCAAAAAAATTCTGAGTTCTCTAACTCAGAAGATTATGAAATCTAAAGGAAAGATTAAAATTATTAACTTGATTAATTTTCAGATCTACTATTCAGAATTATAAAGATCATATCTTTACCTTTGAGCGAGTAAATTTTTACCGCTGTCTGATGATTGTTGGATTTGGTTCGCTTGAAGCCGCAAAAGCGGCAGGCTTCTACATGTATCCACATGAGGTATAGATTGCTCTAAGATCTCATCGGGGTGCTAGCTCCCTTGCAGAGATCACATTTGATGGCTGATTTTCTCTCTCTTTCAATCAACCCTTTGACTGCTTTGAGAGGAAGAAGGAGGAAGAGGAAGAAGCCTGCGCCTCCTTTTCTTCTTTTCTTTGCACATGCATGAAGGAGGAGGAGAAGATGGATGGGGCGGCTGAAACAAGAGAGCTCCAATGCTTCTTAATGCCCCACACCACCCCTCCTTTTATAGGCATCTCATGCCTAGCTAAACAAGGAATCATTTCAATGAGAAATCACTTCTTGATTCATCCCTCCAAATTCTACCACACCCCTTATTTAATTCTATATACCCCTTACTTAAAAGGAATTGGAGAGAATTTAAGGGCGCACCTTGCGCCGTGTGGCAATCCGCGTGAAAGAGGAGAAGGAGGAGGGGCAGATGCCACTCCTCTTAAGCGTGTGGAACCAAAAAAGGAAAGGAGGGGCGGACACCCCTCCTTCCTTTGGGCGTGTGACAAGGAGGAGGGGCGGATGCCCCTCCTTTTCTCCCTTGTTTGGCCCACATGAAGGATGGGACAATCCCATCCTTTCATGCTTAAATTTTCTAACCGAATTAGAAAATATTTGGTCCCTCTTGATCAATTGAATTCTAATCCAATTAGAACCCAATGTGTCCTCCAATTTGATTCATATGAATCCTAATCTAATTAGAATCCAAATTGGACTTCATGAAGTCAGTTCCTTATCTAATAAGGAGTTCTAATTAATTAGGACTTCTCATTCTTATCCAATAAGGTTTAAGTCCAATTGAATCAATCAAATTGCAATCCAATTGCAAATCCTTCTTTATTAACTCACTAATTCTTAATGGGTTAAACCAACTGTCAATCAAATTGACAATCAAGATCTATTACGATTCTAAATCGTAATCCAACCATCAGAACGATCAAAACTTCTAATATGTGTGACCCTATAGGTTCTATTCTGTTTGGTAGTGAGATATTTTGTGATCTCTATCATAATATCATTGAAACTCCTTTCAATGGGTTGAAACAATTTCAACTCTACTCATCAGGGTTCATTGATCATCAAGTGAATTCCTTTGAGTCCCACAATCTACTAGTGATACCTAACAGCGTATAATGGCAACCCAGCAGAACGAAATGGATGAACCTTTAGGTGCAGTTAGCGTATGATACAGTACCTCTATCGTGGATCCCGACATGACGGAGGTTATGGATAACTCGTTAAACTCCATCGTCTGTTATATGTTAAATTTATGTGACTCAAGTTCGAGATTGGAAAATTTTTTTTCAAGAACTGCCCTGGCCAAGGTCTTTCGAACTTAGTCTTATAAATCTTATAAGATCACTCCTAATATATCAAGATCGATAGATTCTATCTAGATGCAACCTTAATCCGATAGTGAACCTACTGCAGCCAATCTGTACCACAAGGACCCTTAGGGCCAATGTTTATGTGCTCGTCAAACTACAACAACCTCACCGTGATTAGCTGAGGCATTGCAGGTCTAAGTACTAGTCATACAACTGCAGCATCAAGTAAGTCACTGACGAGTGGATAGACATCCAAGTGACTTCTCGCTTTGGTTAGGCTCAGTACCCTTGTTCTCTAACAAGCACTTGTACAATCACTCCAGTGTCCTCACACTATGGACTTAAGACTCGTCCATCAAGAAAAGTGATATGTGCACTAATCTCATTGGATCGATCACCGTCCTTCGTGATGATTTATCGATCAGGAACAATTCAGAAATTAACTATCTAATGACACATGTCTTAAATTCTCTTTCTTTTATTTTCTTTTAATTTTATATAGTATAGTATAGAGCGCTAAGTTAGTGCTGTTCTGAGGAAGTGGTAGCTATTCCAGTACACAAACAAGGTGGTTTGGGGTTTTATCTGTATGCATGTCAGTGTTGGCACTTTACTCTTTGTTGTGGGGTTGTCACATATTGGCCGGCCGGAAAGCTTTTAATTCCTAGGACGATTCATGGACACATAATAACATGAATGAACAAAAAGCCCAATTTTTATTAATCAATAAAAAGATCAAGTATAAATTTCACGCCCTCCGAACAAATACAATGCGTCTGCCAAATTGGGCATACTTCTAACAATTCGAACCACTCGCAGGCCTGGTCCACTCGGAAGCCCGGATGGCTAAGGCTGGGTCGGCGGGATTGCCGGACAGCTCGGTAGTGCAGCCAGGCCTAGCTGTCATCACAGTGGGTGGGGTCCTGGGCCAGTCCAACAAGCGGCCCAGGGACTCTGGGCCGCTTGTGGATCAGGTACCCAGTAGACCCGGGCCCGGTCGATGAAGCGGGCCGTGGCCTGACGGGAGAGGGCCCGCTCCGCGCGACGCGCGCGGCACGTGCCCGTGCGATGCGTGTAGCGGGCATGCAGGCCCACGGAGGGTTGCTTGTGCCTCAACAAGCTCGCGCGCCCAGCGGACCGTGCACGCCTAGTGGGCCGCCCCTGCAGTTGGCTCCGGGCGGGCCTGCTTGAGGGCCGGCGGATCTCGGGCCTGCGGAGTTGGGCCTTGGCCCCTTCGAGTTTGGGTCCACTTGCAGGGGGACGGGCTCGGGGAGCAGGCACGACACACTGGATGTGTTCGGGCCACTGGGAGCATTGCACGGGGATCCTCCATAGTGTTCTGGTTTGTCTCTCCTTCCCAGGCAAGGGAGAGATCTAGGCCAGAAACCCCTCTGGTGGGTTCCAGAGTCATGTCAGGCTCTCAATAGGAGTCTGCCCCAGGTGAGTGTGATCTGGAGGGAGGGGCTCATGGGGCAGGGGACCGGGCGACGGTTAGCCACCCCGAGGCAGATCAGCTGGCTCATGCTCCCCAGGAGGTGGTGTATCTGGGGACAACAGGGATAGCAGTGATGATAGGATTGCGGTCACAGGGACCACTAGTAGGCCGACGGTGGATCATTCTACGGTGGTGCGGTAGGTCCGAGCGGCAGTTATGCGGGTTGTCTCCAGAGTGAGTGAGGACGATGGTCAGAGTGGCGGGTTGTACCCTGAGGTAGTGATGGACCCGGTGGCCCAGGGGGTGGATGAGCCTGTGGCCGTCCTCTTGGATTTTCCCCCATGAAGATCCTGGCATGGAATTGCAGAGGGGCGGCCAAGCCATCTTTCATGACGTAGGTTAGTGCAAGTCACCAGCCCCGAGATCTGCTTCCTCTATGAAATGCGGTTGTCCAACAACAGACTTTACCAAGTATAGCGGTGCCTGGAGGCCGACTGGGAGTCCTATACCATAGAGACTCTGTAGGGTTATCCGGGGGTATTTTGGTGTTGTGGAAATGGGGGGTGGCGACAGTAGATGTCTTTCACAACTGTTTCCGACAGGTTATCATGATTGTTACAGAACCTAATGTTGTTCCGTAGGTATTATGCAGGGTGTATGTGAGTACAAATCATAGGAATAGGAGAATCCTCTAGGACGAGATCACAAATCTAGTTGCCTGGGGTTTTTCGACTGCTATGGTAGGCGACTTCAATTGTATCCAGACTGCAAGTGAAAAGAGAGCCTTATCACCGACATAGTAGATAGGAGGGAGTTCCGTGATTTCTTATCATGGAACGGCTTAGTGGATCTAGGTGTCTCTGGACCATGATTTATCTGGTATAACAACCAGTCTGGTAGGGCTAAGGTTTGGGAGTGGATAGACAGGGCCACTACGACGCCTGATTGGGTCATCCGATTTCCTACCTATCAGATTAGACACTTATCCCGCATTGATTCTGACTACTGCCCGCTGTTGATATCAACAGCCTCAGACTCTAGCCATCACTACCCTTTTCATTTTGAGAAGGTGTGGTTGGCTTACCCTCACTCTTGGGACATTGTCCGGGAGGCGTGGAGCTTGCCGGTGCGCGGCAATGCCATGCAGAAGGTTTCGCGGAAGTTAGAGTTGACTAAGAGGCGGCTCCGCCGACGGAACTGCGAGGTAGTGGGAGATATCTTTAGAAAGATGGAAGAGGTGGAGGCCGCCATTAGCAACCTTCAAAATAGAGAAGATCGGGAGGGTGAGCCTCCGAAAGCTGACATGATGTGCCTACAGGGGCTATTTACTGATCATCACTCGATATTACGCCAGCATGAGATCTTCTAAAAATAGAAGTCCAAGATTCAGTGGGTCAGAGAGGAAGATCGGAATACTAGCTTTTTCCACTAGACGACAGTCATCAGGAGACAGAGGAACACTATATGTTCCCTGCGAGATGAGACAAGCCGGCGGGTGGAGGGGGAGTTGGCGGTCAGTCAGGTACTGTTTGACTTTTTTCGATCCAGATGGATGGAGGATAGAGATTCTGGAGACGTTGGCCCGCTTCCGAGGGTAGACACGCAACTCAGAGTTATGGAGAATGCATTGCTGGTGCGACCTGTGATAGGGGAGGAAGTGTAGGAGGCAGTCTGGGGCCTGGTAGAGGCTAAGGCTCTAGGGCCAGACGACTTTCCACCCTTCTTCTTTAGGAGATATTGGGGTATCATCCGGGTTGCGGTGGTGGAGGCAGTTCAGTGTTTCTTCGATTAGGCAGTGATGCCTGACGACTGGAGAGCTACCTTAGTCTTGCTGATACCGAAGCGCCAGGATGCGGGGGAGCCTAGCCACTTCAGGCCCATCAGCTTGTGCACAACTCTCTATAAAGTTGTGGCAAGGATAATGGTGGGCAGGATGAAGCCTTTGCCACCAAGCCTCATTTGCTAAGAGCAAGGTGCTTTTATGGGAGGTAGGAATATCTTTGATAACGTCTTACTGGCCCAAGAAATGATGTGGGACCTTCAGCGTGCCTCTAAGCGACGAAGCCTGATGGCTGTCAAGCTGGACATAGAACGAACTTACGACAGAATCCGTTGGAGCTTCTTAAGGTGCGCATTGGAGTGCTTTGGTTTTCATGAGATTTGGATTGATAGGATGTTGGGGTACGTTCGGGGGTTGAGGTTTTCCATCCTGATCAACGGTACGTCGACTCCGGCACTCTTCGAGTTGACTCCGACTGAGAACAGATAGAAAGACAGAACGATGTATTTTAGACCCTGTTAGCGAGTCGACTCCAAAAGGTTGCAAGTCGACTCCGATGCTTGACGAGTCGACTCCTAAGGGAAGCAGACAAAAGGACAGAACGTCAATTTTTGAGACCCTGTCAGCGAGCCGACTCGCGAAGACTACAAATCGTCTCCCATATCAGCCGAGTTGACTCCCAGTTTGTCCAAGTCGACTCCCAGAGGAAAGCAGTCTGCAAGGCAGAGAATCAGTTTCGGAGACCCTATGAACGAGTCGACTCCAAGTGTTCCAGAGTCGACCCCCCAAGTTAGCCGAGTCGACTCCATCAAGGCCCGAGTCGACTCCGAGGCAGATCAGTTCAAAAGATAGAGAATCAGTTTTTTTGTCTCTGAGAGCGAGACGTCTTCCGAAGACCTCGAGTTGCCTCTCAAGTCAGCCGAGTTGACTCCAAGTTAACCCGAGTCGACTCGAGGAAGAAAATCAGAAAATGGATTCTCTGGATTTCTGAGAACGAGCCGACTCCTAAGTGCCCAAGTCATCTCCAGCTGTTGGCGAGTCGACTCCAGTTTGGTCCGAGTCGACTCCAGGACAAGGCATGCACTTTAATTCAAATTTGGAACAGTGGCCGAGTCGACTCCAGTAAAGCGCGAGTCGACTCCAGTAACAGCCGAGTCGACTCCAGATCGCGCGAGTCGACTCCGATCCCAACAGATACATTGTCAGGATGTGCAGATGGGTCAAAACAGCTCTAATCTCCTCTCTAACGGCTATTTTTCGAAGGGAATCACTTAAATAGCTAGAGTGAACAGTAGTAGACAACAAGAGAGTTATTCTATTTGGGCATTAAAGGTTTTTAACCATCAAGAGTATCTCAAGAGTGAATCCAAGCAAGTGAAGGGGGAAGTGCATTCAACTCAAATCAAAAAGGCTTCCTTCACATTCAAAGCTCTACTGACTGTTCCCCATCCTCCGACTCATTCAAGAGGAGACTCAGAAATCAAGAAGCCCCACTTTCTCATCTCAAATCTATTTGAGGGCTTCTAACTCAATCTTATTTATATTGTTTAATATTTGCTTTTTAGAAGCTCTACTTGTGAACTTTAAACTCTTCCCTTTTATACTTGATTCAATCAGGGGATTGAATCAAGGGTTGTAAGATTTGTTGGTGAGCCAAAGATAAAACCAACTGTGTAAGGTTGTAGTTGGTGAACCGAAAAAAACCAACTGGGTTTGATTGTCACCCCGAAAAAATAATCGTTTGGTTCTAGTCGGTGAGCCTGTCAAAATCGACCGAGTTCGCTGTGATCTCGTGAAAACAACAAGTTTGGTTGTGAGCTTGCAAAACAACCGGCTGTAATTCTAGGGATTATAGTGAACTTCCATGTGCGGCTTGGGGAGTGGACGTAGGAGCAAGTGTTGGCTCCGAACCACTATAAACCTCTTTGTGTTTGTATTGTTCTTTGTCTCTTTATCTCTTTTCATTTATTGCATCTAGTGACATAACTAATCGACTTGCAATAGATTTAGTTAATCACTCACTTTATTTTTGATTGGTCAATAATTACTTAAAACCCAATTCACCCTCTCTCTTGGGTTGTCTCCTTGGGCAACAGACAGGGATGTCCTTTATCCCCATACTTATTCATCATCTGTTTTAATGTCCAGTCTCGGGCTCTGCGGGGTGCATGTGCTAACCGGGAGCTGGAGGCGTTTGTTCCCGCTCCGGAGGCTCGGCCTATATCACATTTACTGTTTGCAGACGATTACCTCCTCCTGGCCAGGGTGCGGGCAACGGATGCACGAGTCCTTAGAAGAGTATTAGCCGAGTACTGCGCAGTGTCAGGGCAGAAGGTAAACCTCCAAAAGTCAATAATCTCTTTCAGCCCTAGCACGGAGTACAGGGTCAAATAGAAAATTCGGGGGATACTGGAGATGCCGTCACATGATGGGACCTGGAGCTACCTGGAAGTACCCATTACGGGCAGGAGGCTGCAGGTGGTCGAGTGCACCGGTCCGGTATAGAGGATCCAGAGCAGACTAGAGGGTTGGAGGGCAGCTTCACTCTCTATGATGGGTAGATTGACGCTGATTAGATCAGTGCTCGCTTCCATGCTTGTCTACCTCATGGCAAACATGGTGGTTCCAAAAATAGTGCTGATGAGGATCGAGCACCTACTTCGGAGCTTCCTATGGGGGTCATATGAAGAGGGTCATGGGGTGTATTTAGTGGCATAGGAGAGTGTTTGCTTACCGTTGAGTGAGGGCGGCCTCAGTGTGATGTCTCTTCTGGAAAGGCGTGAGGTGTTGATTGTCTGACATGCAGCTCGATTCACGCTAGAGCCACAGGGATTCTGGAGTCATTCCATGGCGGCCAAATATGGCTGAACGGGCACTGTAGGGGCGCTCCGCAGTGGGCGTCATTGTTCATTTATGTGGTGAGAGATTGCAAGATACCTACCAACAATTGTGGAGAATACTCGATGGTTGATAGGCGATGGGCAGAGCATTGATGTGGTTGGCGACCCGTAGGTGGGTGCTCTCCCTTTGAGACTCTGGCCGACTATGGTTACAATTGAGGCAGTGGATGGACTACGGGTTTGCGACCTCGACTCTGGCAAGGCTGCTTGGGATGAGGCTAGGTTGGGTTATGTGTTTGGGACACACTTAGCCGAGAGGGTCCAGTCTCTTCCGATTCCGAGGTATACGAGCCCTGATACCCATGTGTGGTGCACATCGTGGAGGACCGACGTGAGGGTGGGGGAGCTCTCCTGAGTGCTCCGGCCGGCGCATGAGCCAGGTCCGGAGTGTGCCTAGGTATGGCGCTTGGGTCTCCACCTGAGGGCCACACTGTTCTTATAGAAAGTCGTCTGGGCTCGACTTCCGACGGGAGCAGTACTCAGCGGACAAGGTTTGAGGTTGCCCCCTGAGTGCGGGGCATGCGAAGCCGATGAGTCGGTGGACCATGCACTATTTCAGTGTACATGGGCGAGGACGGCGGGGCTGCTGCAAGAGGGTTGGTCTTAGGGGGACTAGTTCTTACGGACCATCGATGGGTGGTTAGATAACCTATTAACACACCAGGAGGCAGTTAGAGCGACTTTCATGGCATACCAGATATGGTTGGCAAGTAATGCTCGAACTTTCGATGAGCATAGCATGTCACCAAGGCTTGTGGCGGAGAGCGCCCAAGCGCAGGCGACAGAGATTAGTCGTGTTTTCTCAGAAGGACATGAAGGACCTTTGATAGCTCGGGATATCTAGGGTTCCCATTCTGCCTCGGCAGCTCCTCGTACGGTGTTCTTCACCTGGGAGCCCCCAACTCCTAACTTCCTTAAGGTCAACTTTGATGGGTTGGTGCTGGATAGAGGCACAAAGGGTGGAGCGGGTTTCGTTATTAGGGACCCGAACTCTAGGGTTGTGGCAGTGGGAGGCTGTAAGTTATTTGACTGCACGATTTCTGGTGCGGAGCTAAGGGCTACCTAGGTGGGTCTTCGATATGCTCAGCGTGTGCTCTCAGCTGGTTCAGTCATCTTGGAGGGTGACTCGGCTACAGTCATCAGCTGGATCCGGAGGGTTCGAGGGTCGTTGCTGGTGACCATCCTTTGCTTCACGATATCTGGATGATGATGAGGGACGGAGGGGTTATCCAGGCAAAGCACATTTTTAAAGAAGCCAACGAAGCTGCGGATTAGGTAGCCACCTACGTGGCTAACCATTCCGATAGCACCCTGTGGGCGGGGATGCCTCGGGAGCTCCGTGATATTTTGCTTTCCGATTTTTTTAGGTGCATCCGTACACGTGTTGTATGAATGACCCGGTCTAGCAAAAAAAAAAAAGAGCTCACATACCCTACAACCCTCCAACCACCCATGGTTGGCCATGGTGGGCCAACCATGTAGCGTGCCCTCTGCTAACCACCTGTCATCCAGAATCCCGACTGACCTTCCATCTCCAATTTTCCATCTAATCTCTGGTAGCACCCTCGGGGCACGCGCACAAATCTTCCACCATAAGAAGGATGCACCTCATCCAGCGCACATGTCGGCTTGGCCTGCTGGGTCGCCGTACTTCGCCCTCATCAGAGTGCCCCATAGACTCTCTGGCTCCAGAAGAAATCTGGCGGCCACTCTGGTCATAAGTATGTCTCTGCACTCGAGCAGTGAGTGTACTCCTAGTCCACCCCAGCTGGTCGTTGATATATGGTTTCTCAGGCCATAAGGTGGACACCCCCTCTACCTCCCTGCCATCCCCAGATGAAGCCCCTGAACAGCCTCTCCAAATTGCATAGTGCTGCGAGTGGAGCCAGGGTGTTTGATAACAAGTAGATAGTGATGGAACGAGGGTGTTTAATAAAGATGTAGCATTCGGATCTGAATTTTGATATATTTAATAAATAAATTGGATTTCTATCCCCTCAGGAAAAAAAGATTAAATTTAGTTTGACAAATTTTTGATCCAATCTATATTTAACCTGACCTGTATTCGACTCGGCCGAATACAATTGCAACCCCTAAGGCTACCATGATATGGCACATGTTCTTGGCATATTGTCCAGTCATAAAATCTGAATGTTATAAGCCTCGGAATTTTATGTAGAATGGCAGCAAATAAATGTCAATTCTCGAAGATTAGGATGTGAGATAATGACATAAGTAAAAGCTGGTGCGATCGTGATACGCTCTTTCAATTCTAACTTTTCCACGCTTTAGCATCCTTTGACCAAACACTGAAATGAATCACGGTAATGGAGATCAACTTTCTCAGGGCAGAAGCTCTTCATCCTGATAAGCGAAAACGGTAGGTGGAGTCTGGAATGACCTGTTGTGTGTGCAAGGGCAGTCTCAAAACGGCTCCTAAATTGTGAAGAGTGAGGTGGTATAGCACAAGCAATGTCGATATCCATTCCACGAATTCAAGCTTCGTACGGTTGGAACTGTATGGAGATAAATAGCTGGATCTGCGCAAAGTTCTCGAACTTCTACTTCTTGTTTCTGATACGGAGGAAATTTGGATACTCTACTCTCCAATTTGGATTCGAACTTCATGTATATTTCCCCAGATGTATATCTCCCCAATTTAAACTGGGTAAATCAAATTCCATACTTAATCTTGTAGATCATGAAGCGAACAGCATGAATTTTTTGACCCAAAAAAAAAAAAAAGGGCATGAATTTTCAGGGCAATTAATAACGGAAAGAGGAGACCGAGTCCTGGTACGAGTGGAATTCTTTTGCAAGTCCCCGTAGAAGTCATGCAAACTGACTCTAATGAAGAGATGGTATTGCAATTACCATGCAATTTTACCGTTGGAAACTTCAATTTCCTTTCAGAAAATTATTCAAAAATTTAAATAAAAAATTTAATTATTTTTTAAAGAAAATTAATTTGTTTCAAGTTCATTCTTCATAGCCTCATATTGGATATTTAAATGAAAGTGCACTTGTATTTATTGTTGTTTTTAGGCCAATTGGATGATGGGCTAGGTAATTAAAGAAGTTTATTGGGTTGGAACTCTATATGCTCATGCCAGTAATAAGAGGGTTGAAGCTGAGCTGGATTTGTTGTATCTTAGAAACAATTGCTGCCTATTTTTCTTTTAAAATTATTTTTAAAATTTATCTTGTTACTAAATTTCGGAATTGTTTATAAATCTTGTTTTATACGTTAACTAGTAATTTTGACGGGCTAGCAACCAGCAACTATGACTATATAATTATAATTAAGATACCTAAGTTATTTTAAATAAGTAGTCCAATCAAGTTTGGACTACTTTTAGCTTTTAAAAAAAAATATTATAAGAAAAGGCTAGCCAAGAGGAATTATATGGGTTTACTTGGTCGAGTATTAAAAAATCTTCTAGCATATATCTAATATGGAATTAAACATAATACATGCACTCATCACCACATCGAGACTAGCCAAAAGATATTAATTAGATTTCTTGATTCTATATAAGAATCTAACATCTTCCTTGTGCATAATCAATAAAAGATTAATATATAATCGAGTGGATCCGCACACTAATAGTTGGATAGAATATTGTAATTGAATTTAGGTGAATCTGAATTAAAAAAATGATATAATTGGAGGAGAAGTACTATGGTATCCATCAATAAGAATAAATATGATATACAAAATTATGCTAACTATTAGAGATTTAAGTTTATGAATTTCTCAATGAAATTATGAAAAAAAGGTAATTGAACAAAGTTTGAAAAATAATAGATAATCAACTTAATTTATGCTTGAAAAATCAATAATAGATATAATCCTTTTATTTAGATATTTGATGGAAAAATATAGAGAAGAAAATAGTCTATATATGGACTATATGAAGAAAGAATACTAAGGAAGGTAATTTAATGGACTTTAAGAAGAAAGGATGAATATAAATGGTACATTGAAATAGTTAAGCATATATATATTGAGATATAAATGTTATAAGTTGCTGCAATGTAATTAGTGTGTTTTCAGTTATCATAGTCTTGCATCAAGAATCATTATTAAACTTATATCATTTTGCACTTCTCATAAATAAATTTATTGCTAATATTTAGAAAAATATATCATGGTATATATTATTTGTAGATGATGTGATATTAATTGATGAAAAGAAAACTAAACTAATTACTTGGATATATAAAAGAAAACATGCTGTCTAAATATTATTATTTCACATGAGCAGAGAACTAATGAGATTTTTGGAATATTTAATCACAACTATCTTTACTGTATTTAAATTTTGCTATTTATAGATTCAAATATTTATTTTATTGTAAACACCTGCCAATATATAAATTCAAATGTTGAGATTTGTTTCAAAATCATAATATTATTATGATTCTAGTCCATGTTAAATAAGGTTGAGCCGCTCATATATTTGAGCTTGGTTTCTAATTGAAGTGGGATAGTGATGATTTTTTTTTTTTTTGCTAAAACCGATGTTTCATACAAGTCGGGTACGAATACACCTAGACGAATCTGCAAACAAAATATCCCGGAATGCACCGGGCAAGTCATCCTCACCAACCCATAGGGTGTCTCCCGAGTGGCTAGCCACATACGCCGTCACCCAGTCCATGGCCCCATTGGCCTCCCGATATATATGCATAGCCCGAAAGGTGATCCCCTCCCCTACTATCGACCCTATATCATGAAGCAAAGGATGCACTCCTCCTCCATCACTGTGAGGGCCCTGCTGGGCCCAGCTGATCACCGTGGACGAGTCGCCCTCCAGGAGGATAGAGCTCGCCCGAAGCACTCATCGCACATGTCGCAATCCCAGCCAAGCCGCTCGCAGCTCTGCCCCTAGGACCGAGGTGTCAAAGATCTGACACCCCCCCGCTGCCACCATGGTAGAGCTCGGTCCCCTGATAACAAAACCTGCCCCTCCTCTTCTGCCTCCATCCAGGACCAAACCATCAAAATTGACCTTGAGGAAACTCGGGGGTGGGGGCTCCCAGGTGAAAAACACCGTGTGAGAAGCTGCCAAAGCAGTATGGGGGCCCCAGATGTCCCGAGCTATCAAAGGTCTATCATCCAACCCTGCATGAAAAAGCTCTGCTGCCTGTGTCCGAGCCCGCTCCATCACAAACCGTGGGGACGGACGGAGCTCGCCAAAAACTCGAGCGTTCCTGGCCAGCCATATCTGGTACGCTGTGCAGGACGCTCGAATAGCCACAGGGCGCATCTGAGGGGAGCTAGACCACCGTCGAATCTCCTCCAAAAAGCAGTCCCTCCGGCTCCAGGCACCCTCCGGGATCCCGGACAGCCTCCAAGTCCACCTCGCCCAAACGCACTGGAATAGTGCATGATCCACTGACTCGTTCACCTCACAAGACAGACACACAGAGGGGATGCTAACACCACGTCGGCTCAGCGCCCAGCTCGTCGGCAGACGGTTCCAGGCCACCTTCCAGAGGAAAAGTGCAACCCTCTGGTGTAGCCCAAATCTCCAGACCCATTCACAGTCTCTGCCCAGCTCTGATCCCTGCTGGAGGATCCGAGAGACATCACCCACCCTAACTCTGGCCCTGCAAGTGGTGCTCCATATCCTGACATCTGGCCCTGCTGATCCTGGGACAGGAAGAGCCCGTACTCGCTCGGCTAGGTGCTCCCCAAACAACTGGCCCAGTCTGTCCTCATCCCACTCTGCCTCCCCCGGCATCATGAGGTCGCACACCCGTAGCCCCTCCGCCCCCTCACCGCTGATCATCGTCGGCCACAAACTCAACGGAAGTGCATCCACCCATGGATCCTCCATCACGTCAATGCTCCGACCGTCGCCAATCAACCATCTAGTGTGCGCCAGGGCCATAGGCAAATACCTCCCAACATCCCGCCACATGAAGGAGGTCCTCCGTCTCCCCACCGCCGGGCCAGCAGGGCCTGCCCGGCCATATCTCGCTATCATGACCTGACTCCAAAGTCCCTGGGGCTCGAGAACAATCTGCACTGCCCGCCGCGCCAGGAGCACCTCCCGCCTCGCCAGGAGTGACTGCACCCCCAAGCCATGCCCTAGCCCAGGGGCAAACAAACTCTCCCCCAGGCCACCAGATGTACCCCGTGGCCTCTCCCCAAGGAGCCCCACAAGAAGCCACGCATAAGCCGCTCTATCCCCATCAAAATCGTCTTCGGCACAACAGTATGGGCCATAAGGTAAACATGCATAGAAGAGAGAATAGACCTGACCAGCGTCAACCTGCCCATCATAGAAAGTGATGAGGCCCTCCAACCCTCAAGTCTACTCTGCATCCTCTGCACCAAAGTCGAGCACTCTGCCACTCGTAATCTCCTCCCTGTGATGGGGACCCCAAGGTAGTCCAGTGCTCCCTCCTGCTCCTGCATCCCCAATATCGCCCTGATCTCTCGTCGCACCCTCCGCTCCGTGCGTGGGCTGAAATGTATAGATGACTTCCGGAGATTAATCTTCTGTCCGGACGCCCCACAGTACTCAGTCAACACTCTCTGGAGAGCTTGTGCGTCCCTCACCCTCGCCCTGGCAAGTAGCAGGCAATCATCTGCAAAAAGCAAGTGAGAAATGGGGCGAGCACCGAGGCTGGACTATAGGCATCCAACTCCCGATTCTCGCAAGCTACACGTAGTGCACGAGAAAGGGCATCAGAGCATAGGATAAAAAGGTATGGGGACAAAGGGCATCCCTGGCGAAGCCCCATAGTGGCTCGAAAAAAGGGCGAAGGCGTACCATTGACCAGTATGGAGAAGCTAGGCCCCTGCACACAGCCCAAAACCCAATCAATCCAGGTCGAATGGAAGCCAAAACTCTCCAGTGCCCATCGGAGAAAGGCCCAGCGGATCCGATCATAGGCACGCTCCATGTCCAATTTTACTGCCATCAAACACCTCCTCCTCGGGGCTCTCTGTAGGTCTCCCATCATCTCCTGCGCTAACAAGATGTTGTCTGATATGCTCCTCCCTCCCACAAACGCTCCCTACTCCTGACTAATAATGCTAGGCAGCAAAGTCTTCATTCTCCCAACCATGAGCCTCGTCACTATCTTATACAAAGTGGTGCACAAGCTAATGGGCCTGTAGTGGCCCGGTTCCAATGCATCCTGATGCTTCGGTATCAGGGTGATATAAGTAGCCTGCCAGCCATCTGCCATCACCGCCCGACTGAAGAATAGCTGCACTGCCTCCACCACCGACCTCCGAATAATACTCCAATATCTTCGAAAAAAGAAGGATGGAAACCCGTCCGGACCTGGGGCCTTGTCCTCTGCTAGAGCCCATACCGCCTCCTGCACTTCTTTATCGGACACGGGCCGAATCAATGCTACATTATCTGCCTCCTCAACTCTGACAACCGGCCTGGGGAGCCGGCCAAGCTCAAAGGGCTCCTCTACCTCCATCCATCTAGTCCTGAAGAAATCAAACAACACCCGTCTCACTGCAGAATCCTCCTCCACCCGCTGTCCCACCCCAACTCTCAGTGATCGTATCATATTCCTTTGCCTCCTGATGATCGTCGATCTGTGGAAAAAACTGGTGTTCCGATCTCCCTCCTTGACCCACTGTACCCTCGACTTCTGCCTCCAAAAAGTCTCCTGCTGATGCAACAATGAGTGATGGGAGGACAAGTATCGTCGTAGGTCTGGCATCTCATCCTCCTCAAGCTCCCCCTCACGATCCTCCCTCCCCTGGAGATCCACAATCAACCCCTCCACCTCCTCCAGTCTCCGGAAAACATTGCCCACAACCTTCCGATTCCATCTGCGAAGGCGACGTTTAGTGAGCTCCAAACTGCGCGACACCCTCTGCATAGCATTTTTCTGTACTGGCACTCCCCAAGCCCCCCTGACCACTTCCCAAGATTGTGGGTATGACAACCACAGCTTCTCAAAACGGAATGGGCTGTAATGACTGGAGCTCAAGGCTGTAGAAATCAAAAGAGGACAGTGATCTGAGGCAATTCGAGCAAGATGGCTAATCTGGTAAGATGGGAACCGCTGAATCCAATCCGGGATGCAATAGCTCTGTCAAGCCGCTCCCACACTCTCGCTCGTCCTAACTGATTGTTGCACCAAGTGAATCGTGGTCCGGTGAAGCCAAGGTCCACTAGGCTAGTAACATCCAGAAACTTCCGAAACTCCCTCCTATCCACTGAATCAGAGTAGGTCCTCCCACCTCGTTTCTCATTGGGGCCAAGCACACAATTAAAATCACCCACTACCATTGTCGGCACCTCCTGAGTCAGTAAACATGACAGCTCACCCCAAAGGACTCTCCTTGTCCGGTAATCAGTGCTAGCATAGACACCACACAAGACCCATGGGGGTTCATTTGGTTCCGAAATCACCATCACAACCTGCTGAGAACAATGACGAAAGACATCTACAGAGGCAACGCCTCGCTTCCACAACATCAAAATACCTCCAGACAAGCCCTGGGATTCAACTTCAAAAGATTCCCAATCAGCTGCTAAACGTCGCTGCACCCGACGTAGACCTTCTCTGGACACCCGTGTTTCACATAGAAAACAAATCTCAGGGCAATGAAGCTGAACTAATCTTTTGAAGGATGACAAAAATGAAGGCTTAGCCGCCCCCCTACAATTCCATGCTATAATCTTCATTTAACACAATAAAGTGGGGTTTGGCCCGGACATCGAGGGCTGCTCACTAGCCTCTTCCCCTGACTTCTCCACCCCTCCCTGAATCACAGCCCGCAACAGATTCACTACTTTCCCATGATCCTGAATAGGGGAAATAGGTCCCTGTCCCGAGCCCCCATGAATTCCTCTCGTCACCACCTTCGCTGGAGCCACAGGGGAGCTCCTAGCCGGCGCTGGCAGTGAGCCTTCCCCCATCTCAGATCTCCCCTTTCTTCTCTGGCCTGATGAGGAGTCCATCTCACTTGCCAAAGCCACCTCCCGCAATTGAGAGCTAGCCGTCTGCGCCTCCTTCGGACCCTTCCCCTTGGCCAGAGCCGACTCGCCACCAGTAGCCATGGCCACCCGCGTTTGTGGGGCCACGCCGTCCGCCGCCGGCCTGCACGACCGGCCTGCATCGCCCTCAGCCCGCGGGGTCCCGGCCGTCTCGTCAGGAGCTTGGACTCGGCCTGTCCCCGGTCGAGTGGGGGCTCTCGCCGGCGGCAGAGAGGCACTCCGGAAGTGCCGTCGTCCCTCCTCTCTCCGGCGTAGGTGCGGGTCTTCGAGTGAGGTCGACGACGCTGATCGGGGGAGCTGAGTCGGCTCAGTCACCCCCAAACCCCGTCTCGCCTTGGCCGGGCTCCTGGCCCTCTTCATCGGGCTAGGGCCTCGTCCATGGGCCAGCCCCTTGTCCACAGCCTGGACCATTCCACCCTGGCCCGGCCCACCATGAAGCACCTTGGCCCGCCCTGGCTCGGTCCGGCCCAGCTGGCCCACATGCACTGGCTGGTCCATCCCTTCAGCAGACTCCGAGTCCGACCCGGCCCCTGCTCTGAGTTGAGCCTTCCCGGCATTCACCGCCGTTGCATCTTTCTCTGGTGACCGCCTCCTAGCCAACTTGGTTGGCTTCTGCCATCCGTCCGTGTCCGTCGACGACACAGAAGGATTCGTTGCAGCCTTGGGGGACCGCGGCCCCGACCCGGAGGGCTCCCGCACCGGCGTGTGGTCAGCCTTCAGCTCGTCCGGCTGCTTCACCTTGGGCGGCCGTAGCTTGGTAGTCGACAACCACGGACCGAAAGGAAGCCGGCACCCCGACTCATCCCCCTCCTCCGACTCAGTGGTCGGTTCCTGGGAAGACCCATCCACCTTGGTCCGCTGGTCTCCCAGTTCCCCAGGCATCGTCGGAGTCGTAGGAAAGGGGCAGGCCCCCTCCCCGTGCCCCAGCCGAGCGCATTTGGAGCAGAACCCATGTAGGTTCTCGTAGCGGAAGGCCTGCCAGTGAAGATCAGAACTTACCTGGATGAAGGTCCCAGGCCTGATCGGCATGCCGGCATCCAGCTCCACCTTGACGCGAGCGAATCCCAGCTTCTGGCCCTGGTCGGTGACCTTGTCCAAAGCCAGAGGTCGCCCGGCTTTCGCTGCTATATCCCAGATCAACTCCTTTGTCCAATATTCCGTCGGGAGACTGGGCAGCCTTAACCACACAACAGCCCGGCATAGCTGGTTGGTCCTCGGAACAAAATTTGGCCGCCAGCACTCCATGGCTAGTAGCTAACCAGCCACCAGCCACGGTCCGGCCTCCATTGCAGCCTCCTGATCTCTCTCACTCTGGAATCGAAACACGAAGGTCTCGTCTGCCATCAAGAAGTCCTCGACGTCATAGTCGAGTTTCCCAGCCACCCGCAGCTCCCGCCTGATCCATTCCACCGGCACACGGCGACCCAAGCTGCACATGATCACTGCTGTGTCTCGCCATGCCGCCCCGGCCATCTCCATCTTCTCCGGCGAGAACTCCACCACGTCCGCGAACCGCCGCTTCAGGGCGTCCAGCTCCGCTGCCGAGATCTGGTGATTAGTCCAGGTCGGCACTCTCGACGGGCCCTTTGCCATGTCCGCCCACGTCCGGGCCTTCTCGGCCGCCTTCAGGTGTGGCTGCGTCCCTTTATCACCCAAGCCCGCCTCCGTCTTCTCCGGTTCGGCAGGACCCCGTGTCGCCATCCTCCGCTACAGCCAAGTGTTCGTTGAAATGCTCCACCAGTAACACAGGGGGAAAAGCACCCACCCCAAGCGACGTGGACCCCCCTCCTCACCCACCCCAGGTGTTTGGGGAAAAGCCCCACCCACCGCACGAAAGTTGGCGCACCTAGGTACGCATCCCGAGTCACTCCTTCTCTCTCCTCCTTCTCTCTGTTTTGTCGGGGTATGTTTTGTCTTTTAGTGGAATGGGGTTTGTAGTTCTATTAAGAGAGAGAGAGAGAGAGAGAGAGAGAGAGAGTTACTTGAATTGGAGTTGGAAGATATTTTTTTTTTTTTAGACATCTTTGTAAAAGAGAATAGGACCACTATTTTAACCCTTTTTTTCCTTTGAGTAATTTATTCCTCTCTCCAATTTTTTTTTCACTATTTTGCTTGATTTAATTGGTGTTGGTCTACATGCTAGGCCAGCATGTCTGATTTACTATGGGTAGTGTGCCATTCTATAGACTATTAGAGTTATAGATTTATAAATTTATTATTCGTGTATTTGTAGTTCGATATGTTTGAAGAGATTCCAGTAATTTACTATGTGATGAGCGAGCATGTATAAGTACTCAAGATCTACCTAGGATCTTACCTAAAAAGGCTAATCGGAAGATAATATTTGGATTTTTTGGCTCTATATGAATAACCAAGATCTATCCAATGCTTATCCGATGTGAGACTAAACACATGCCGCATAGATCCTCACATACTCTTCCAGTTTTAGCCCTAACGTCCTCGTCAGGCTAAGGATCTAAATTCCACAATACAATGATAAACACCACAATCGGCCCATTATTAGTTTAAGTAGGCCCATGCTGCAATGTCTTCTAGTCCATATGGGCCATGGGCCAAGTCCACTCTGATACCATTTATAACAACCTAGTATCTTACCAAAAAGACTAATAAAAAGATATTATTTG